>NW_028095173.1:0-26920 GCF_014824575.4 Sturnira hondurensis | reverse complement strand
TTTCCTTTCCATCACTATTGGTTTCCTGTGCATCTCCCTTCATTTCAATTAGTTTAGCCTTCATATGTTCCTCTAATTTGTGACTTTGTTCCTCTAATTTGTGACTATAATCTACCAGTTCTGTGAGCATCCTGATAAATAGTGTCTTGAATTGTGCTTCTGAGAGGCTGGCAATTTCTCGGTCGCTTAGAGTTATTGGCTCGGGGACTTTGAGTTCTTCTTGCGCCATCTTTCGGGTTGTTCGTGCCTGTTCCATAGCAGGATCAGAGCCCTAAAGTGTTCACTAGAACAGGGCAACTAAGTCGCTGGGTTGTGAAGCTTTGTGGGGGCGGGGTCAAAGAGGGACTATGGCGTCCTGTCCGCCGCCTGCCGCCAAGGCCCTCACTGGTGCCACAGTTGCTGCCGTCACCGGGCCCATGCGTTTTGTCCCACTGCACGCAAGTGTGCCACCCCCGTCAGTCCTCGCCCCTTGGGGCCTGCGTGGTCTGTCTCACTGTGTGCGAATATTTGCCCGCGGTCTGCCCCGCACCCCAACTGGTTCCCGTCTGCCTGCACGCCTGGGTTGGGGGCCCTATCCTGCCCGACCCAGCTCGCTGCTGGCTCCGCCCCTCTTACCGTCCTATTGAACGGTTCATTGTTGTTGGACTTCCGTATAATTCAATTTTCTGTCCTTTGGTTGTGTCTTTGTTTCTCCAAACCTTTGTTGTATTCAAACTTGGTTGTGGGAGAAGGCACAGTGTTTCCACCTATACCTCTATCTTGGCGGAAGTCTCGAGATCCCATTTCTTTATTCTTTCCATTATGTCCCTTGCTCTAGGGGACATATCAGTAAAAATATTGCTGCGTGGAATATCTGAGACTTTCCTGCCAATGTTCTCCTCTAGGACTTTAATGGTTTCACATCTTATATTTAAGTCTTTTATTCACCTTGAATTAATTATGGTGTATGGTGTGAGTTGGTGCTCGAGTTTCATTTTTTTACATGTAGCTGTCTAGTTCTCCCAACACCATTTGTTGAAAAGGGTGTCTTTACTCCATTTTATGTTATTGCCCCCCTTTGTTGAACATTAATTGACTGTAGAGAGTTGGGTTTATATTTGGGCTCTCTGTTCTATTCCATTGGTCTATATGCATGTTTTTATGCCAGTACCAGGCTGTTTTGATTACAGTGGCTTTCTAATAGTTTGAAATCAGGTATTGTGATCCCTCCTACTTTGTTCTTCTTTCTCAAAATTGCAGCTGCTATTTGGGGTCATTTATGGCTCCATATACATTTTTGAAGTGTTTGTTCTATGTCTGTGAAATATGCCATTGGTACTTTAATAGGTATTGCATTTAATGTGTAAATTGCTTTGGGTAGTATGGACATTTTGATTATGTTAATTCCTCCAATCCATGAACATGGTATATGCTTCCATTTGTTTGTGTCTTCCTTGATTTCTTTCTTCAGTCTTGTGTAGTTTTCTGTACACAGGTCTTTTACCTCCTTGGTTAGGTTTATTCCCAGATATTTAATTTTTGTTTTTACTATATCCAATGGGATTTTTTCTTGATTTCTGGTTCTGCTGTTTCATTCTTGGTATACAAAAATGCCTTTGATTTCTGGATATTGACTTTGTATCCCACTATTTTGCCAAATTCACTTATTAGGTTGAGAAGTTTTCGGGTAGAGTCTATAGGAGTTTTCATGTACACTATATGTCATCTACAAACAGTGCCAGTTTTGTTTCCTCCTTTCCAATTTGGATGCCTTTTATTTTATTTTCTTGTCTGATCTCTGTGGCTAGAACTTCTAATGCTATATTGAATAGAATTGGTGAAAGTGGGCACCCTTGTCTTGTTTCTGATGTTAGTGGAAAAGCTTTTAGTTTTTGCCCACTGAGTATGATGTTGGCTGTGGGTCTTTCATATATGACCTTTATTATATTAAGGAATGTTCCCTCTGTTCCCATTTTTCTGAGTATCTTTATCATAAATGAGTGTTGTACCTTATCAAAGCCTTTTTCTCGTCTATTGATGTGATCATGTGGTTTTTGTCTTTGCTTTTGTTTATGTGGTGTATTACATTTATTGATTTGTGAATATTGAACCATTCTTGTATCCCTGGGATGAATCCCACTTGGTCGTCCTGTCTAATCTTTTTGATGTATTGTTGGATTTTTATTGATTTTTACTATTTTATTGAAGATTTTAGTGTCTTTGTTCATCAGGGATATTGGCCTATAGTTTTCTTTCTTTGTTGTGTCTCTATCTGGCTTTGGAATTAGGGTGATTATGGCTTCATAAAGAGAGTTGGGGAGTTTTCCCTCCTTTTGGATTTTTTTGAATAGTCTGTGAAGTATAGGGTTAGCTCTTCCTTCAAAGCTTTGTGGAAATCTCCTGTGAAACCACCTGGTTTAGGGCTTTTGTGTTCTGGGATTTTTTTATTACTTCTTGAATTTCATTGGCTGTTATCAGCCTGTTCAGGTTTTCTGCTTCTTTTTCTTTGAGTTTGGGAAGATTATATTTTTGTAGAAATTTGTCCATTTCACCTAGATTTTCAAATTTCTTGGCATACAGCTCTGCATAGTAATTTCTTACAATCCTTTCTATTTCTGTGGTACCAGTTGTAATCTCTCCTCTTTCATTTCTGATTGTATGTATTTGGGCCCTCTCTCTTCTTTTCTTTACGAGACTACTTAAAGGTTTGTCTATTTTGTTTATCTTTTCAAAAAACCAACTCCTGGATTGATTGATCCTTAGAATTGTGCTTTTAGTCTCTATGTCATTTAATTCTTCTCCGATCTTGGTTATTTCCTTCCTTCTACTAGCTCTGGGCTGTCTTTGCTGTTGTTCCTCGAGTTCTTGCAGGTGTAGGGTAAGGTTGTTTGTTTGAAATGTTTCTATCTTCTTTAGATAAGCCTGTATTGCTATGAACTTCCCTCTCAGGACTGCCTTCACTGTGTCCCATAAATTTTGGATTGTTGTGAGTTCATTTTCATTAGTTTCCAGAAGCTTTTTTATTTCTTCCTTAATTTCTATCTTGACCCATTCGTTGTTTAATAGCATACCATTCAGACTCCATGATTTTGGGTGTTTTGTTTTTTTTACTGTGGGTTTGGTTTCCAATTTAAGTCCCTTGTGATCAGAGAAAATGCTTGGTATGATTTCTATTTTCCTGAATTTGTTGCGACTCGTTTTGTGTCCTATCATGTGGTCTATCTTTGAAAATGTTCCATGTGCATTTGAAATGAATGTGTATTTAGCTTCTTTGGGATGGAGGGCTCTATATATATCAGTTAGGTCCATTTCATCTCAGGTGTCATTTAATGCTTCAATATCTTTCTTGATATTCTGTTTGGAAGATTTGTCCATTTTAGACAGTGGGGTGTTAAAATCCCCTACTATAATTGTGTTGCTGTCAATATCTTTCTTGAGGTCCTCTTGGATTTTCTTCATATATTTGGGTGCTCCTATGTTGGGTGCATATATATTTACAATGTTTATGTCTTCTTGGTGGATTCTTCCCTTGAGTATTATGAAGTGACCTTCTGGGTCTCTCTTTATGGCCCTGTTTTTGAAGTCTATTTTGTCTGATTTGAGAATTGCTACCTTGGCTTTTTTTTCTTGTCCATTTGCTTGGAAAATTTTTTTCCATCCTTTCACTTTTAGTCTGTGGTGGTCTTTTGACTTGAGGTGGGTCTCTTGTAGGCAGTATATGTGTGGGTCATGCTTTCTTATCCATTCAGCTATTCTATGTCTTTTATTGGAGCATTTAATCCATTTACATTTAACCTTACTATTGAATGGTACTTGTTCATTGCCATTTGTGTACCTGTGTTCCTCTCTGTCTCTCTCTTTTCCTTCCTTTCCTTAAAGCAGCCCTTTTAGTAATTCTTGTGGAGCTGGTTTGGTGGAAGTGTATTCTTTTAGACTTCTTTTGTGTTGGAAGCTCTTTATTTGGCCTTCTCTATTGATTGAGAACCTTGCTGGGTACAGTAGCCTTGGTTGTAGGCCTCTGTGTCTCATTACTTGAAATATTTCTTGCCAGTCTCTTCTTGCTTGGAATGTTTCCATTGAGAAGTCAGTAGCCAGCCTTACTGGGACCCCTTTGTATGTTACTTCCTTTTTCTCCCTTGCTGCCTTTAGGATTTTCTCTTTGTCTTGGACGTTTGCCATTTTAATGATGATGTGCCTTGCAGTAGGCCTCTTTGGTTTCCACCTGATTGGGACTCTCTGCGATTTCTGGATTTGTGTGACTTTCTCTTTCCTCAATTTAGGAAAATTTTCCGTTATTACTCTTTCCAGTAGGTTTTCTATCCCTTGTTTTTCTTCCTCTCCGTCTGGTATTCCTATTATTCGGATATTATTACGTTTCATATTGTGTTGCATTTCTCTTAAATTCTCATTTTTCTGAGTCTCTTTTTCATTACTTGGTCTGTCTGGGAGATTCTTTCTATCCTGTCTTCGATCTCACTTATGTGATCTTCTGCCTCATTGATTCTATTTTTCTTACCTTCTACTGTGTTCTTCAGTTCAGAAATTGCATTCTTCATTTCCTCTTGGCTTTTACTGAGGGTTTCTATTTCATTTTTTCATGTTGGTATAGTTTGCAGAGAGTTCATTGTAGCTCCCCTGTAGTTTCTGGCAGCTCGTTGTAAGCTCTTTGAACTTCCTGATAACCAGTGCTTTAAATTCAATATCTGATAGTTGGCTTACCTCTGTTTCATCTAACATTCTTTCTGAGACTTCCTCCTTTTCTTTCCTTTCAGGATTGTTTCTTTGGGTTGCTCTTCTTGTTGGCCTCAACTTCTTAAATTGATCTGTTCTCGTTTCCTGGGTTTATGGTGTGAACTTCTGTGGTAGGATGCCTGTGAAATTTAGTGGTGCAGTCTCCTGCAGGTATCTTGGTGTTCTCGGCTTTCCCCTATTCCTCTAGTTGGTTTTCAGCTGGTCAAACCTTTTCTTCTGCTCTCATTAGCTGCAGCAGCCTGAGGGGCTACTAGTGTGGCCTTTCTCCCTTCTGGGTGAACTCAGCTGATGTCGCCAGTGCCCTCCCAAGATCCAGACTGGCGCCACTCTCCTGTGCCCCACTGAGAGCAGGTTTTCCCCCAGGCTTCCCAGCCCTGTCTTGGCGTGAGGGCCCGCACTCCCCACCAGGCTTTCCTGTTCTTGCAGGCTTGGGCTTGGGCCTTTCCCAGTGCTGTGGCTGAACACACAGGGCAACTCACAATTCTCCTGAGCTGGCAGCCACAGCCTGACTACCGGTGCTTCTCAGTCTGCACTGGCTGGGTAGGGAGGGAGCTGGCGACTAGTGCTCTGCTAGGGGGCCCTGCCAGTAGCCCACAGCTCCCTGAGACTGTGGGAGTACTGGCTCAATTCCTACACTCTCAGTTCCCCAAGCCAGCAACAACAGCCTGATTCCCAGTGCTTCTCAGTCTGCGCCTAGGTGGGTAGATATGGAGCTGGGACTGGCGTTCTTTCAGGGGCCCTGCCAGTATCCTGCAGCTCCCTGAGACTGTGGGAGTTCTCGCTCAGGCTACCGGGAATGCAGGGGCGACTCATTTTCTGAAGCTGGCAACCACAGCCTGACTCCACGGGTTATCAGAGCTCTCTGGTTTGCTTCCCAATGCACACTCCTCTCTCTGCCACTACAGGCAAACTGATCTCTCCTGTTGTTTTCCAATCTGTGCCCTGCTGGTTAGGGAGGGTGCTGGTGACTAGTTCTCTCCCAGGGTTGTTGTTGCCTGCCCTTGGCTCTCAGAGACCAGGGCCACCCGGCCAGTTCCCTGGCTCAGCCTGTCTGAGGGCCTGCAGCCTCTGTGCTATTCCCTCATACCTTGATGACCTGAAGTTGTCTCCTCTCCTCAACCTCTGGTCATTCAGTGTCCGCTACAATTTCTGGAGTCCTGCCTTCCTATATGCTGGGTTCCTGTTGAGTATCTGCTGCACTCCTCTGCAGATCAGCCCGGTTTTTCTCTGGTGCTTAGAGGGAAGCGAAATCCTTTGTCCTACTCTGCCGCCATCTTCCCTCTCCTTCTCTTTTTCTTATATAAGTCCCTTTAACATTTCATATAATAAAGGCTTGGTGATGATGAACTCCTTGAATTTGATCGTATCTGAGAAGCACTTTATCTGTCCTTCCATTCTAAATGAAAGCTTTGCTGGATAAAGCAATCTTGGATGTAGGCCTTTGCATTTCATGACTTGGAATACTTCTTTCCGGCCCCTTCTTGCCTGGAAAGTCTCTTTTGAGAAATCAGCTGACAGTCTGATGGGAATTCCTTTGTAGGTGACTGTCCCCTTATCTCTTGCTGCTTCTAGGATTCTCTCCTTCATTTTCATCTTGGCTAATGTAATTATGATGTGCCTTGGTGTGTTCCTTCTTGGATCCAACTTCCTTGGGACTCTCTGAGCTTTCTGGATTTCCTGGAATTCTGTTTCCTTTGCCAGATTGGGGATGTTCTCCTTTATTATTTGTTCAAATAAGTTTTCTACTTGTTGGTCTTCCTCTTCCCCTTCTGGTACCCTTATAATTCAGATGTTGGAACTTTTAAAGATGTCCTGAAGGTTCCTAAGCCTCTCATTTTTTTGAATTCTTGTTTCTTCCTTTTTTTCTGTTTGGTCATTTTTTTCTTTCTTATGGTCCACTCTCTTATTTGAGTCCCAGTTTCCTTTCCATCACTATTGGTTTCCTGTTCCCTTCATTTCAATTAGTTTAGCCTTCATTTGTTCCTCTAATTTGTTACTATAATCAACCAATTCTGTGAGCATCCTGATCACCAGTATTTTGAAATGTGAATCTGACAGTTTTGGTATTTCTTTTTTTTTTAATACTGTATTTATTTATCTTTTAGAGGGGAAGGGGAGGAGACAGGAAGAGAAACATCAATGTATGGTTGCTTCTCGTGCATCCCCTGCTGGGAACTGGCCCCTGCCGGGAACTGGCCTGCAACCCAGGCATGTGCCCTGACTGGGAATCGAACCATGATCATCTAGTTCACAGGCCTGTGCTCAATCCACTGAGCTACACCAGCCAGGTGCTATTTCTTTTTCACTTAGAGTTATTGGCTCTGGGGCTTTGAGTTCTTCTAGAGCCATATATATTTTTTAAAATATAGTTTATTGATTATACCATTACAGTTGTTCTATTCCCCCCTTCATTCCCCTACACCCGCACACTCCCTCCCCCACCATTCTCCCCCCTTAGTTTATAACCATGTGTCTCAACTTCTTTAGATTCTATATTTCCCCCACTATTCTCACCCTCCCCCTANTTATCTCTTGCTGCTTCTAGGATTCTCTCCTTCATTTTAGTCTTGGCTAATGTAATGATGATGTGCCTTGGTTTGTTCCTTCTTGGGTCCAACTTCTTTGGCACTCTCTGAGCTTCCTGGATTTCCTGGAAGTCTATTTCCTTTGCCAGACAGGGGAAGTTCTCCTTTATTATTTGTTCAAATACATTTTCCACTCGTGGCTGTTTCTTTCCTCCTTCTGGTACCCCTATAATCCGGATGTTGGAACGTTTAAAGATGTCCTGGAGGTTCCGAAGCCTCTCCTCATTTTTTTGAATTCTTGTTTCTTTACTATTTTCTCGTTGGATGTTTCGTTCTTCCCTCTGGTCCACTCCCTTGATTTGAGTCCCATTTTCCTTTCCATTGCTATTGGTTTCCTGGACATCTCCTTTCATTTCAATTAGTTTAGCCTTCATATGTTCCTCAAATTTGTGACTAAGTTCCTCTAGTTTGTGACTACGTTCCTCTAATTTGTGAGTATAATCTACCAATTCTGTGAGCATCCTGATAAATAGTGTTTTAAATTGGGCTTCTGAGAGGCTGGCAATCTGTTGGTCGCTTAGAGTTATTGGCTCTGGGACTTTGAGTTCTTGCACCATCTTTTGGTCTGTTCGTGCCTGTTAAGTAGCAGGAATGGAGCCCTAGGTTTTCACCAGAGCAGGGCAACTCAGTCGCTGGGTTGTGACGTTGTATGTGGGGGCGGGGTCAAAGAGGGACAATGGCTTCCCTCCGGCGGCTCCCTCCGCGACCCCCACCAGCACCTCAGCCACCACTGTCACCAGGGCCACGCGCCCCGCTCCACCGCACACGAGTGTGTCACTGCTGTCAGCCCTCCACCACTGGGTTCGCCCCCTGGGGCCTGCTTGGTCCGTCTCACTGCGCGCTAATGTGCGACCTTGGTCAGTCTGCCCTGCACCCCGACTAGGTCCGGGCTGCCTGCGCTCCTAGGTCTGTCCTTCCTGACCCTGCTCCGCTGCTGGCTCTGCCTCTCTTACCGTCCCCGTTGAACGGTTTGTAGCTGTCGGAGTTCCATATAATTCAGTTTTCTGGTCTCTGGGTGTGTCTTAGTTTTCCAAAACTTTAGTTGTATCCAAACTTGGTTGTGGGAGAAGGCACAGTGTTTCCATCTATGCCTCCATCTTGGCCGAAGTCTCTAGAGCCATATTTTGGACTGTTTGTGCCTGTAACATATGAGGAGTGGAGCACTTGGTGTTCACCAGGGCAGGGCAACTCAGTCACTGGGTTGTGACGCTGTATGCGGGGGCGGGGTCAATGGAAATCAATGGCGGTCCCCTCTGCCACCTCCCGCCACCCGGGGCACATGGTCTGTCCCACTGTGTGCGAATGTGGGACCTTGGTTAGCCTGCTGCCTTGTGCACCCACTGGGTTTGCCCACTGTGACCTGTGTAGTCTGTCTCACTGCTCACTCCTCTGCTGGTTTATCTGCACATGAATGTGTGACCGAGGTCAGCCTGCCCACACCCTCACTGGTCCGTGCTGCTACCCAGGCTGCCTGCATGCCTAGGTTGTGGGACCTTTCCTGCCTGACCCTGCTTCGCTGCTGGCTCTGCCCCTCTTACTGGTCCTGGTTGAACTGTTCGTTGTTGTTGGACTTCCATATAGTTCAATTTTCTGTTCTTTGGCTGCATCTTTGTTTACTAAATCTTTGTTGTATTCAAACTTGGTTGTGGGAGAAGGCACAGTGTTTCCACCTATACCTCCATCTTGTTGGAAGTCTAAAGAGAGAATCTTAACAGCAGCAAGAGAATAGCAGAGAATTACCAACAAGAAAGTTCCCATAATTCTGTCAGGTGATTTCTCAAAACATTCTTATAGGATAGAAGGGACTGGCAGAAACTATATAAAGAGCTTTTTATCTTTTCATCTACACCCCAGATTAGTATACCCAGAAAAGCTATCATTTAGAATAGAAGGGCAGAAACTGTACTTCCCAGACAAGGTAAAACTAAAGAAGTTCATCTTTGTCAAGCCATTATTACATGAAATGTTAAACAGAGTTAAATAAGCAAAAGAAGAAAACCAAAACTATGAACATTAAAATGGCAATAAATTCATTATTATGAATAATTTAATCTAAAAAACAAACTAAGGAAGCAAGCAGAAGAGAAACAGAATCATAGATATGGGGATTTTTTTGGACGGTTATCAGCTGGGAGGAAGAAGGGAGAGTAATGGGGGAAAATATGTAGGAATTGAGAAGCACAGATTGGTAGGTACAAAACAGATGGAGGAATGTTAAGAACAATGTAGGAAATAGAGTAGTCAAAGAATTTATATACTGACCTATGGACATGAACTAAGGAGAGAGATGAAGGTACCAGATGGAGGGGGACAAAGGGGGAAATGGGACAACTATAATAGCATAATCAATAAAATCTATTAAAATATATAGTGGTATTTAAAAAGTTGGACCAAAAAAGAACTACAACAGTGATTAAATACAAGAATAAAGGCCTTATTTTTCTCACAATATCTTAGCAGAATATTGCAGGGTCCTTAGAAGTATACATTTGATCCTTGAGATCAAACTTGGGTATGAGGGGTATGGACTCTGTACAGTCGCAAATCCACATACAACTTTAATCCCCCCACTTAACTACTAATAGCCTACTTTTCAATAACATAAAGAGTCAATTATCATATATTTTGCATGTTATATACTTTATTCTTACAGGAGAGTAAACTAGAGAAAAGAAAATGTTATTAAGGAAATCATAAGGGAGAGAAAATACATTTATAGTACAGTACCATATTTACTGATACTGTACATTTACATCTTCTGTTTACACGATGAAAAATTTCTGGGTATCAGTAGTTCAGACCTGTGCTGATGAAGGGTCAACTGCACAGTGAGTTCTTCATATTCCTGGGTTTCACATCTGCAGATTCAACTAACTGAAGAATAAAAACAGTATTTCTGCATTCCCAACTGTGGTTTCCCAACCTCAGATCCCCAACTGGGGATGGAAAATACTGCTTTTAATCCAAGTTTGGTTGAATCCTCAGGTGTGAAGGGCTGACTCTACTTGTTGTCCTTTATTGTCATAGAGTCCCCTCTTTCAGTGGAGGAGCAACGTTTGGATAAGAGTCAATGATAAACAGGGGCTTACTTCAACAGGAATTCTGGTGTGATGCTGGAATTGGTAGATGGGCAAGATTTTTTCCTTAATATTCCTAATTACTCTTTAATTGTTTTCTCTTTCATGGACACATTCCAGAACATCTGTTTCCCAGATGCCTGGGGAATTTATGTTGCCTCCCTGGAAATTCAGTACCCTCCTTGTAGCTCACTTTGATGTTTTTCCTTGGACTGTTTTCTCTATGATAGTCTTGGGCTTCTTCCTGCACACATGTCCAAATGTCCCTTTCCTCTGTCCCATCATCTAGTATTCTTTATTTGGCTTTCCAAATTGGCAGTTTATTAATTCTGACAACTTTTTCTAATGGGGTTAATTGTGGTTATTCAGTGTCTCTTAATGAGTGGCACTGTGGGAGTGACTAGTGGGATGAGGGAGAACATCTTATGTGGCATATAAATGTGGCATTACATAACATTGAATTATGGAAAGTGAAAATTATCCCCTTTTCAATTTCTTCTCAAGCCTTTCTAATTCAGACAAGGAGAATTCTGGCCAGTATGGCTCAGTTGATTGGAGCATCATCCTGTAGCCAAAGGGTTGTGGGATCAACTTCCAGTCAGGATGCAGGGTTCCATTCCAGTCAAGGCATGTATGATCTCCCAGCTGGGTGCGTATGATCCCTGGTCTGGTTGCATTTGGGAGGCAACCAATCCATGCTTCTCTTTTGTATTGATGTTTCCTTCTCTCCCTGCCTTTCTTCCTTCCTCTCTCTCTAAAAGCAATGAAAAAATGTCTGTGGCGAGGATAAAAATAAAATATGACAAGGAGAAAGTTTCATTTTGGTGCTTAGTGTGGTTTTAATCCTTCAACAATTGCCAATCTCCCATTTTAACAAAACCAGTATTGGTTTCAGTCTCAAAGCCTTGGAAATAGAATTATTTCTTAGACTTTTTTGTACTGAAATATATAAAACTAGGAGGGGTATAGATAAAAATGTATATGTTGATTAATTATATTAGCTAGAATTTTGAATTATTTTTTCACTTCTTATTGCATTTAGGTACAGAATGCCCTTTTACTCATGTCAGACGTACTGTTTTTCTAAGGTAGCAATAAAGAAGTTTTATTTTAAAAATAAATTTATTAAGTAAAAAAAGTGAGTTGGTTTAAAGAGAAAAATATTGCTTTATTTCAAAGATTCTAATGATTCCCTCCTCCCCAATATTTTAATGCCTTTGAAATCATGCATTGTGCAATTGGTGTTATCTTATGATGTCCATGGGCTAAGGTCTGGCAGTACACTCATAGTGGTGTAAACCTGCTGCTGACACCTGTAGTTAAATCAAGAAGCATTAACAATCAGGGCATTTTAGGTAAAAAAATATAGTAAATATGATATGGGAAAAGTGGGTATTTGGTGTGCACATACCTGAAGTTTAGGAAACAGTAGCTTGGTAACCTACTCTTTCTATCTGATAACCTCTGTATTTCACTAGGAGCTCTAGATATGCACACACCCTTTGCCCTAAAGTGTGATAGCAGTAGCAGAAATGTCAGCCCCATGACTGGATTGTGGTGGGTGTCAGGGAATCCTGGGGAACAATGAGCTTGATTTTACATTTCCTCAGTGTGGTGTGCTTATCAATGCCATGTCTGTCTCCAACATAGGGCTTGCCTGGCCTTTTGTGACATATATGTTGTCCTTGCTCAGAAATTTTTGAGTGCTACTTAATCTGCTGCCAGCTTGTGAATGATAAGGAAACCATCTTTCAGATTCAGAATGTTGTTACACTGGAATATAGATCAATACACTTGCATGTTAGATGTCTGCCTAGACTTGTTCCCTGCACCATGATGATGTAACATGTTGCTG
This sequence comes from Sturnira hondurensis, assembly GCF_014824575.4. Lineage (NCBI taxonomy): Eukaryota > Metazoa > Chordata > Mammalia > Chiroptera > Phyllostomidae > Sturnira > Sturnira hondurensis. Next base: position 14,672 of record NW_028095173.1, on the reverse strand, counting down.
TCTGTATAGGAGCCTCCAAATGCATTTTTAAAAAGGTATATTTTATTAATTATGCTATTACAGTTTTCCCAATATTCCCCATCTTTCTCCACCAGATAACCCCAACCCTCCAGCTCCCCCGTCTTAGTTGATGTCCATAGGTTGTACATATAGTTCTTTGAGTTCTTTGTTCACTATACCATTTTTTTTACCTCTCCGCATCCAATTAATGCCTACTAATTATCCTTCTTCTTCCCTGTACCTCCCCCGCCACATTCCTCCCTCTGACCTCACCAATGAAAACCCTCCATGTGATGCCCATTTTTCTGATTCTGTTCCTGTTCTAGTTGTTTCCTTAGTTTTTGTTTTTCTTTGTTTTATTTTTTTAGGTTCATTTGTTGACAATCCAGGAAGCCCAGAGAGTCCCAAAGAAGTTGGACCCAAAGAGGAACACACCAAGGCACATCATTATTAAGTTACCAAGATTAAAGACAAAAAGAGAATCTTTAAAGTGGCAAGAGGAAAGGAAAGAGTTGCCTACAAAGGAGTTCCCATACGGCTATTAGCTGATTCTCAATAGAAAGCTTGCAGGCAAGAAGGGGCTGGAAAGAAGTATTTGAAGTCATGAAAGGCAAGGACCTACACCCAAGATTACTCTATCCAGCAAAGCTTTCATGTAGAATGGAAGGACAGATAAAGTGCTTCTCAGATAAGGTCAAGTTAAAGGAGTTCATCATCACCAAGCCCTTATTATATGAAATGTTAAAGGGACTTATCTAAGAAAATGAAGATAAAAATATGAACAGAAAAATGACAACAAACTCATGAATACATATTTGTTAAAGGAATGAATGACAGAAACTTACCTTTCGTTTCCCACTTGCAGACTCCAGCTGTAGCTGTACTGTGTGGGCTAAACAGCTAGAGGACAGCAGCAGCCCATAGTTGGCTCCCCCAGCCACTTCTGAGACTCCAGGGGCAATGGCTGTGCATTTGTAAGGCATAACATTTGCATACTCTAACAAGATGGCTATAATTGGCCTTCATTGATTTTGTTTTCATTGAGCTAAAATAGAGTCAGAGCTTCTTAGGCTAGAAGAACTGATTGATTTGTGGTAGAAATCAGGACTATTCAGTTGAAGAAATAATTAATTATGTTCTTATTTAGTAATCATCAGGGTTCAGCCTGTTTCTTAGCAGGAGAATGTGCTCAACAAATTTGGAGTTTGCTAAGGCAGAGATGCTTTAATATAGGTACTTGAGATGGCCAGCTGGATGCAATAAATAACAATTAATATTATTATCAATTTTTAAAAAAGACATCTATGTGCAGATTGGAGACAATAGTATATATATAGTGAGAGAATGTAGAGAACAAGAGACAGGTATCATATCTTCCTATTCTTCATCTTCCTCCTCATTGAGCATATAATTCTTCTATTTATCTCTCTGTCCATTTATTCATCTGTTCATCCATCTTTTTATCTACTTGTGCACTCATCTTTCAACACTTTGTAACTTCTGAGTTAATTTAGTTTGGCCGATTGAATCCTTCCACATTTGTCTGCCACTTCTCAGACTTGGGAGCTGGTCCAGTTGGCCCCAACCCTATTGGAATAGACAAGGGAATATTAGTCTCATTTGGTTATCCTGAAGCTTGGGACACTTAAGCAAATAGGATGTCAGGTCATTCTGTGTAGATAAGGTAGCTTGAAATTTTGAACTGATGATGATTAAAATGTTTCTTTAAAATTTTTTTTAATTGTTGTTCAAGTACAGTTTTCTGTCTTTTACTCCCATCTCAGCCCACCCACCCAGCCCTGGCCCTCCCTCCCATTTCCACCCCCCTTAGTTTTTATCCATGTGTCTTTTATACTTGTTCCTATACACCCTTTCCCTTTCCCCTGAAATTCCCTCCCCTCTCCCCTCTGGACACTGTCAGCCTGTTCTCTATTTCAGTGTCTTTGGTTCTACTTTGCTTGTTCGATTGTTTTGTTGTTTAGGTTCCTGTTAAAGGTGAGATCTTGTGGTATTTGTCTTTCACCACCTGGCTTATTTTGCTCAGCAAGGATGGAACTGATTAAAACTTTTCTAAATGGTTTAGACCCATGTCAATCTTGCCTTTTGATAAATTTCTTTTGAGATTATTGTGCACAGTTTTTGGTTATTATTAATCTTTATTAGAGTGAGGCCTAGTCTGTAAATTGAAACTTTATACCATTGAGGAACAAGGTATAGATATAAATAAATAACCACATCCTTCTTTCATTTAACAGACATTTATTGAGAAACTCCATGTATAAGGTATTATGGTAAGTACGGTAAGGGATAAAAAGGTGAGTAAAACACTATAGCTGTCCCGAAGCACCTTATTAGTTAATGTAGAAATATTTGTCAGAAATTATTTTGTATATTAGTATTTGGAACTATATTATATATGGCCAATAGCTGAGACGACAAAAATCTATATGGTATCAAGCTAAACCATGTGAAATTGCTAATGTTTTACCATGTTTGCCCTATAAAAATGGCAACTTTATATGACTCAGCCTACCTATAAAACAATGTATTTTATGCTAAAGGATAAAACAAAGAGTAACTAATGACCATGAACTATAATGATTGTGTTGGAAAAAACGTGTCCAGAGACCTACCTCTTATTGGAGACAAGGGACTCCTTCAGGGATGTTCTCATGTGGGGGGATAGTTGACATAGAGGTTTCTGACTTTGAATCCTAGTTCCATCATTTATTAGCTGCATGACTATGAAGAAGTTTCCAAACTCTTTCTTTCTGAGGTTCTATAGTTATAGCATAGTATGACCTTACATGATTTGGGGAAAGATTAGATGAATTAAGTGTGTAAAATGCATAGGGTGATATACAACCCATAATGAGCACTTAGTAAATATGAGTTGTTTTTGTTTGATGTCAGCTATTTTCAAGTGGTGCTTTCTATATCTGTGACCTTGAAAAAAGTATTAGGATTTCTTGGTTTATGGCATTATATTTTTAAAAGCCTCATAGCATTGTTAGAAGTCTGAAGAGAGATTAATCAGTGTGAATCTTGACAGTGATGTATTATATAAGTATACAGGATTAATATTAAATTGTTCTTTATATAGTATATCCTGGTTACTAATCCCATTTCCAGTTTTTCTTGAAAATTTTACCAAACTATTCTAGCAAAGGAGACAAGTGCTCAAGGACTCACTCAATTGTTTCTATCTTAAATCTTCCAAATTTCCTTTTTGTTAAGATTTCCAAAAAATGCAATTCCAGTCTTATCTGTTGACCTTTAATACATGATATAAATTTAACAAATTAATTTAGTGGGTCTAGAGGAAGAGAGAGGGAGTGAGGAAGTGACACACACACACACACACACACACACACACACACACAGAGAGAGAGAGAGAGAGAGAGAGAGAGAGAGAGAGAGAGAGAGAGAGATTTGTTGTTCTACTTAGTTATCCATTCATTGGTTGATTCTTGTATATGTTCTGACCAGGGATTGAACTTGTAGCCTTGTCATATCAGGACTATGCTCTAACCAACTGAGCTACCTAGCCAGGGCTACATGTTACAAATGTTGATCACATTGTAGAAAAGGTTATATAAGTGGAGAATATATGCAATATGTTTTAAAAAATAACAAACTCAAGTTCAAAAGTTCCTTGGGCTATATTATAGTAACAACCCATATTTAACAGTGGGCAACAGTATGAAATTTTCTAAGAAAACTAAAAATGGACCTGCCTTTTGACCCAGCAATTCCACTGCTAGGATTATATCCTAAGAACCCTAAAACACCAATCCAAAAGAACTTATGCACCCCAATGTTCATAGCAGCACAATTTACAATAGCTAAGAGTTGGAAGCAACCTAGATGCCCATCAGTAAATGAATGGATCCCAAAACTGTGGTACATTTACACAATGGAATTCTATGCCGCAGAAAGAAAGAAGGAGCTCCTACCCTTTGCAACAGCATGGATGGAACTGGATGGAACTCAGCATTTCACTATGCTGAGTGAAATAAGCCAGGTGGTGAAAGAAAAATACTACATGATCTCACCTTTAAAAGGAACCTAAACAACAAAACAAACAAGCAAGCCAAATATAACCAAAGACACTGAAATAGAAAACAGGCTGACAGTGACCAGAGGGGAGAAGGGAGGGAATTTCAGGGGAAAAGGGGAAGGGTTTACAGGAACTAGTATAAAGGACACATGGATAAAAACTAAGGGGGGTGGAAATGGGAGGGAGGTGGGGAGCACTGGTGGGGGTGCCTGGGATGGGAGTAAGAGACAGAAAACTGTACTTGAACAACAATTAAATAAATAAATTTAAAAACTAAAAATAAGAACTGTATTCAGTAGGGAAAAAGAAAACAGTGGGCATACTTTTCAAATAGCTTCTTTTTCCTTTACAACAATCTTTTAAGGTATGTGGAATGTGGATTGTCATCCTTATTGTACAGATAAGAAAAATGGGGCTCCTAAAGCTTAAGAAACTAAGGTTTCATCTAGGCTATTTATGTTAAAATTGTTCTGTGACCTCTTAATCTATAATACCATATGTACCATTGTTTAAGATAAGAATGTCAATTTCTTGGTCTGATATATTGCACTGACTTTATTGTCAGATACAACTTTCTGAGACCAATTTTAATTTTACACTTAGAAGAGGGTACTTGAAAATTTTGGTTGGAAGAAACATTTCAGTTAGAAATGAGTAAACCTGTGTCTGGAATTTCTCCTAGTATTCTGACAATTAATTCTTCCGCAGGAAATTATATGTATTAAATTCTATCTCATGAATCACACACATGCATGCAGGTGCACACATGCTTGCACGGGAATACTGGAGCCTAATCATGGGTTGTTGGCCTTTGGGTGAACTTGGAGTGCCTTCTTGGTGCCCCTGTACTTATTGCCATGGTGGTGGTGCCAGGAGGGGAGAGCATGCTCTTACCAGGGGATGTCTTCATACTTCATTTTTTATTTTTTAAAATTGTATTATATTGATTATGCTATACAGTTTTCCTGATTTTACCTGCTGTGCCTCCCTCCACCCAGCAGCACCCACTCCCTCAGGCAACGCACTCCCCCGCACTGTTGTTCATGTTCATGGGTCACATGTATACGTTCTTTAGCTACTCCATTTCCTACACTGCAATTTATATCCCCATGGCTATTCTGTAACTACCTATTTGTACTGCTTAATCCCCTCACCTCTTCACCCCCCTCCCACCTCCCTTCTGGCAACCTTCTGTTAACTAACTTCTTTTCTCTTGCTTTTAAGAGTCTTTATCTTTTTAAAAATATATTTTATTGATTATGCCATTACAGTTGTCCCATTCCCTGCCTTGACTCCCCTCCACCCTGCACACCCCGCCCCCACTATTCCCCCCTTTTGTTCATGTCCATGTGTCACAAGTTCTTTAGATTCTGTATTTCCCCCGCTATTCTCGCCCTCCCCCCTATCTATTTTCTACCTACCATCTATGCAATTTTCTGTGCCTTCTCCCCCCTTCTCCTCCTCCCACCCCCCTATTTCTAACCCTCCATGTGATCTCCATTTCTATGGTTCCACTCCTGATCTGTTGTCCTGTTAGTTTGCTTTTGTTTTAGGTGTGGTTGTTAATGAGTGTGAGTTTGCTGTCCTTTCACTGTTCAAAATTTTTTATCATCTTTTTCTTAGATAAGTCCCTTTAACATTTCCTATGATAAGGGCTGGGTGGTGGTGAACTGCTTGAATTTGACCTTATCTGAAAAGCACTTATCTGCCCTTCCATTCTAAATGAAAGCTTTGCTGGATAGAGCAATCTTGGATGTAGGTCTTTGGAATTCATGACTTGGAATACTTCTTTCCAGCCCCTTCTTGCCTGTAAGGTCTCTTTGGAGAAATCAGCTGATAGTCTAATGGGCACTCCTTTGTAGGTGACTGTTCCCTTATCTCTTGCTCCTTTTAGAATTCTCTCCTTCATTTTAATCTTGGCTAATGTAATTATGATGTGCCTTGGTGTGTTCCTTCTTGGGTCCAACTTCTCTGGGACTCTGTGAGCTTCCTGGATTTTCTGGAAGTCTATTTCCTTTGCCAGACTGGGGAAGCTCTCCTTTATTATTTGTTCGAATAAGTTTTCCACTCGTGGCTGTTCCTCTTCCCCTCTGGTACTCCTATAAATCAGATGTTGGAATGTTTAAAGATGTCCTGGAGGTTTCGAAGCCTCTCCTCATTTTTTTGAATTCTTGTTACTTCATATTTTTCTGTTTGGTTATTTTTTCTTCCTTCTGGTCCACTCCCTTGATTTGAGTCCCAGTTTTCATTTCCATCACTATTGGTTTCCTGTGCATTTCCCTTCATTTCAATTAGTTTAGCCTTCATATGTTCCTCTAATTTGTGGCTAAAATCAACCAATTCTGTGAGCATCCTGATCACCAGTGTTTTGAACAGTGCATCTGAAAGGTTGGCTATTTCTTGGTCACTTAGAATTATAGGCTCTGGGGCTTTGAGTTGTTCTTGAGTCATAATGTTTGGTCTGTTCCCAATTGTTATGTTTGAGGGGTGGAGCCTTAGGTGTTCACCAGGTCTGGGTGACCCAGTTGCTGGGTTGTGATGCTATATGTGTGGGTGGGGTCAGAGAGGGGAAAAATGGCGCTTTGTTCTGCTCTGTGCTCTCTCTCAGATTTCTGTCCCCTCTGTGACTTCCTACAAGTAAATTGGGCCCCTCTGGTGCTAGTTCTTGTGTGTGTAGCCCCGTGTACTGTCCAGGACCCTGTGGGTCTCTCCAACAAACTCTCTGTGGACCTGGCAGCCTCTCCCAGCCCCTTGACCCCGAGAAAGTCTTTCCAGTTGGTGCTTTCAGGCTATAATTCCTGCTAGGGCCATAGTCTGAGTGGTCTGTCTCACTGTTCACTCCTTCACTTGGTTTATATTCGCACGAATGTATGACCGCAGTCAGTCAGCTGCCCTGTGCCCTCACTGGGTTCGCCCGTCGCTACCTCATGCCTGGGATCCACCAACCGCCTCTGCCTCCACTCCTGGGTTGGTCGGACCTAATGATCTTTCCAGCCTGACCCCACTCCACTGCTGACTCCGCCCCTCTTACTGGTCTGGGTGAGTGGTTTGTTGTTGTCAGACTTCCGTACAGTTCAGTTTTCACTGTTTTGGCTCCGTTTTTGTTTCCAAAATTTCACTGTCTTTTAATTTAGTTGTGGAGGGTGCACAGTGTTTTCACCTACTCCTCCATCATGGCCGGAAGTTCTCCTTTCTTTATCTTAACCTTTGGTCTTTTGATAATGATGTGTCTTGCAGTGGGCCTCTTTGTATTCATCATAATTGTGACTCTGCACTTCCTGGACTTTCACATCTGTTTCCTTCACTAAATTAGGGAAGTTTTATTTCACTATTTTTCTCAGATTTCCAATCTCTTTCTCTTTCTCTTCTCCTTCTGGCACCCCTATGAGGTGAATGTTGGACCTCTTAAAGTTGTCCCAGAGGCTGTTTATACCATCACCATTTTTTAAATTCTTTTTTCTTGTTCTGCATGGTTGGTTTTTTGTTCCTTATATTCCAAATGATTGATTTGCTTCTTGGCTTCATCTGTACTGTTGTTTCCCTGTAAATTGTTCTTTATTTCAATTAGTGAATCCTTTATTTATGACTGGGTCTTTTTTTATGCTGCTGAGATCCTCATTAAGTTCCTTGAGCATCCTTATAACAAGTGTTTTGACCCCTGTACTTGATAGATTGCCTATTTCATTTAGCTCTTTTTCTGTTCTTTCATTTGAGCCATGTTTCTTTGTCTCCTCATTTTGGCACTCTCCCTGTATTTGTTTCTATGTATTAGGTAGAGCTGCTTTGACTCCCTGTATTGATAGTGTGGCCTAATGTAGTAGGTGTCCTGTAGGATCCAGTGACACAGCCTCCCCTATCATCCAAGCTTGGTACTCAAGGTGTACCCTTCATGTGGGCTGAGTACACCCTCCTCTTGTAGTTGAGCCTTAGTTGTTATTGGCAGGTCAATGGGAGGGATTTACCCAGGCCAGTCAGCTGCAAGGACTGGCTGTGACCACTGAGCACAAATTTCTGCTGTCTATGGAGGATCAGGTGTTCAGGGGCAGGGTGGTAGGGCTCCAATGTAGTCTGTAGCTGTCCACTGGGTGCATTGGCCCTGGGGTTCCCAGGGTGGTGCAGGCCTAAGTCAGCCCTCACCGTTGTTTTTCCAGTTATCCTGCCTGAGCTGTAAAGCGATCTAAGATGGCTGCCCCTTGTGCTGGGCTTGGAACTTCCCAGGTGAAACCAGCTGTGGCTTGTTTGGTAGGATTTGGGAGGCAAAACCAACCATTATTATGAAAAAGCACCTTGGGTGGTCCCATAAAATGGGTGGAGTAGAGCCTGTGGGGATCTCCAAGGTGGGTCACACAATATTAAACACATCAATGGAGTCTCAGATATCGCTCCAGCCTACTGGCTTGGGGGCAGGGGGAGGGCTCAGCAAAGGGATAATGGCCTCTGCTTGCCCTGATGCCAGAGATTTCAGTCTCTCCCTGTACATTACTGATGCCCTTCAAACTGCCAACTGATGCTGGATCTTGGCCAGAAAGAGTCTCAGTAGGTGAGTCTATATGTGGGTTTCCCTAGAGGAACTGCTTACAGCTCCAGCAACCTCCTCCACTGACTCAATCCCTGCTGGTTTTCACAGCCAGAAGTTGTGGGAACTTATCTTCCTGGCACTGGGATCCTGGGCTGGAGGCTCTGGTGTGGGTCTGGGATTCCTCCCTCCTGAGATATCTCTCCTGAATTTTTATCCATGTGGGTGTGGGGCCAGCTTGTTCTGCATCTGTGCCCCACTACCAGTCTGGATGGATGTGGTTTCTTCAATTCCATAGTTGTCAGACTTCCATTCAACTCAACTTCTGATGTTCCTGAGTGATGGTTATTCTATATTTTAGTTGAATTTTTGATGTGGTTGTGCAAAGAGGCGAGCTAGGTCTGCTGACACTGACATCTTGATTGGAAGCCTCATACTTTGTAATACAACTGATTGATTACCACATTCCACTTATATCCTGGGTTTTTACTGATTATAAAGAGGAAGTACCTCAGGCTCTTTAAGTCTGATTTAGATTAGAGGTTAAGATCATAGTACCCAGCAAAACAACATTCACTTAAGATGGCAGTTACAAGTCTGGGTGTCTCCAGGCCACCTGCACTTTCTGACAAACTGATTACATATTTAGGAGGCCCCTTCAGTTTTGATAATTCCTTAGAATGACTCACAGAGCTACAGTTTCATTATAAAGGATACACATAAGGTGAGACCTAGGAGGGTTTAAAACAGAGCTTCTATATCCTTGGCATATGGAATCAGATCACATCATTCTAGCACATTGATGTGTTCATCAACCAGGAAACTCACGCAAGCTTTAGGGTACTGAGCTTTTACTGGAGTTCCATGTGTTTGAACTCAATCTCTAGCCCTTCTTTCCTCCATGGAGGTTGGGCTTAATCACTTTCCTCAAAGCCCCAATCTTCTAGTCATGTGGTTGGTCTTCCTGGCCTGATTGGCTCCATCCTGAGTGATTTACTTAGTATAAAGGCAGGTGTGGTACAAGGGCCCATCTAACAAACACACCTGAGAACTTCCAAGGGTTTAGGGGCTCATTCCCAGGAACCTGGGACAAAGACAAATTCTTTATTATAACAATATTTAATATAAAACCAAAATCAGTAAATGCTTGTTAAACAAAACCATAGAGGAATGAAGGAGGAAATGAATGAATTGATGGGCTTCCTGAGGGATATGAACCAGGCTCTCCAAGGTTTTTTCTAGGGTGATAAGCTTGGGAGCTTATGAAAGTACTGCATTCCTGAAGTGTCCTGAATCTACCAGTCCAAATCTACATGCTTATATGGATCTTAGATTCAGGATCATAGTTGGTCCTTCAACTGGGGATGGTAGTGATGGTGCTTATTATGTTTCCCCAGAGTGCAGCATACTTTCATGTGCCATACTACAGCAGGGGGTATTCATTGATTTAACAAATATTTAATGAATGCCTGCCATACCTAGACACTGTTCTAGGTGCAGGAGATATAGTGGTAAGTAAAGTAGACAAAAATCTCTGTCTTTTTGGAGCTTTCATTCTAGTGGGGAGATATGGAAAACATGCACATAAAGATAAGTTAGCTGGGTGGTAGTAACTATTTTGGAAAAAAATAAATGGAATGCCCAGAACCTGTTGCTGCTCCACTGCAGGCTGGGCAGGTATGTGCTGGACAAACATCCAACTCTAGGGCAAAATTTGTAATTTGTGGTTGCTGGTGCATGCCCTCTGAGTTAGAAAAAATCTGTACCTGAATGTTTAGTGAGTCTGCTTGGCCTTTTGATTCTGCAGTGATTAAATGCCAGGCTATTGGGAATTAGTTTTATTCTAATTCAAGGTTAAATGTAGAAAAGACCTCCCTCTTTTCCATTTATCAAAATTTAACTATGGATCTTTTAAGGGTGTCAGCCCTCTTTGAAGCCTTCTCTGACCTCCACACCACACAATTGCATTTAGTCCCCCCTTTCTTTTCTTTCATGACATTTAATTTATAGCCCTGTTGTATCACATTTCATTCTGTCTTATATAGAATTACATGCTTATTGGCTTGTTTTTTTCCCCATAAAATTTGTAAATTTCTTGGAGGCAGGGAGGTTGTTTTTATTCTGTTCTCCACTGTATTCCTTTCCTCTCTCCATCCCAAGGGTGGTTAGAATCATTGGCACACAGTAGCTGTTCAATTAAGTATCAATCGAAAGAAAGACACCTAAAAGCAAGCTTATCACTTCTGATATCTGATACGTAAATATATCTAATTCCCACTGACTTCCTAGTTTTCACTAGTTTTCTTGGGACATTTATTGTGATTGCTTCCTAGGAAAGCACTTCAAAGTTTAGGCTTTTGAAGAGAACAGCAACAGGCATTGGAAACAAAAACAGTAATAAAAATACACTTATTTTTTGTTTCCTTATTGTATAGAAATATATCCTCACCATAGAAAATTGAGAAAAAAACTTCTGGCTGAGATGGAGGCATAGGTGGAAATACTGTACCTCCTTGCACAACCAAATTTAAGGACGACAATGATTTAGAAACAAAAATACAACCAAAACAGATAGAAAATTGAATTGTACCAAGGTCCAACAACAATGAACCATTTATCCAGACCAGGAAGAGGGGTGGAGTCGGCGGCAGGTGGAGAGGGGCCCCGGTTAGAGGAGGTGGTAATTAGCGACCTGGGCAGGCATGGGACGAAAACCCAGTAAGGCTCACAAGGTGGCTGGCTGACTGTGGACACACATTTAGTGCAGAGAAACCAGGCAGGTTTAAAAATGGTCAGTGAGACAGACTGCACAACCCAGGGCCCCGGAGATGGGAAATAAAGCCTAAAGGCACTGATTAGCAAAACTTTCGGGGGTTTAGGTGCTGGGAGAGGCTCCTAGCCTCACAGGAGAGTTCATTGGGGAGGCCCATAGGGTCCTAGAATGTACACAAGCCCACCCACCCAGGAACCAGCACCAGAAAAGCCCAATTTGCTTGTGGGAAGCAGCAGAGGGAACTGAAATCTGAAAGAGAAGGGAACAAATGCCATTTCTTCTTCTCCGATCCTGCCTCCAGTCACAACCCAGAGACTAGGTTGCCCCACCCTGGTGAACACCTAAGCCTCTGCCCCTCATACATAACAGGCACAAATAGACCAAAACATTATGGCTCAAGGAGAAGAACAACTCAAAGCCCCAGAGCCAATACTTCCAAGTGACAAAGAGATAGCCAACCTATCAGATGCACAGTTCAAAACACTGGCGATGGGGATGCTCAATGAACTGGTTGATTTTAGTCACAAATTAGATGAAAAAAATGAAGGCTACACTAAGTGAAATGAGGTGAAATGCACAGGGAATAAATAGTGATGGAAACAAATCTGGGACTGAAATCAATGGAGTGTACCAGAAGGAAGAAAGAAACAACCAAACAGAAAAGAAGGAAGAAACAAGATTTCAAAAAAAATGAAGAGAGCCTTAGGAACCTCCAGGACATCTTTAAACATTCCAACATCTGAATTATAGGGGTACCAGAAGGGGAAGAGGAAGAGCAACAAGTGGAGAAATTATATGAGCAAATAACAAAGGAGAACTCCCCCAATCTGGCAAAGGAAATAGACTTCCAGGAAGTCCAGGAAGCTCACAGAGTCCCAAAGAAGGTGGACCCAAGGAGGAACACACCAAGGCACATCATAATTACATTACCAAAGATTAAAATGAAAGAGAATTCTAGAAGCATCAAGAGATAAGGGGACAGTCACCTACAAAGGACTTCCCATCAGACTGTCAGCTGATTTCTCAAAAGAAACCTTACAGGCAAGAAGAGGCTGGAAAGAAGTATTTCAAGTCATGACATGCAAGGTCCTACATCCAAGATTGCTCTATCCAGCAAAGCTTTCATGTAGAATGGAAGGACAGATAAAGTGCTTCTCAGATAAGGTCAAATTCAAGGAGTTTATCATCATCAAGCCTTTATTATATGAAATGTTAAAGGGAATTATTTAAGAAAAAGAAGATAAAAATATGAACTGTTCTTATCTAAGAACAGAAGATTAAAACACTCACAGTTATTAACAACCACACCTAAAAAACAAGTTTCTAACCCCCCCAACCCTCTGGTTACTGTCAGTTTCTTCTTTATTTCAGTGTCTCTGATTATATTTTGCTTGCTTGTATGTTTTGTTGATTAGTTTCCACATATAGGTGAGATCATATATTTGTTTTTCACTGCCTGGCTTATTTCACTTAGCATAATGCTCTCCAGTTCCATCCATCCTGTTGCAAAGATAGGAACTCCTTTCTTTCTGCTGCATAGAATTCTATTGTGTAAATGTACCAGTTTTTTAATCGATTCATTTGTGGATGGGCAAGTGGGTTGCTTCCATCACTTGTTTATTGTAAATTGTGCTGCTATGAACATTGGGGTGCATAGGTTCTCTTGGATTGGTATTTCAGGGCTCTTAGAATATAATCCAAGATGTTAGATCACTGGTCACAAGGCAGTTCCATTTTGTTTGTTTTTTTGAGGAAATTTCATACTATTTTCTATAGTGGCTGCACAAGTCTGCATCCCCACCAACAGTGAATTAAGGTTCCCTTTTCTCTCCAGCCCCTGTTATTTGTTGACTGGTTTTGATGGCCATTCCCACTGGTGTGAAGTGGTATGCCACTGTAGTTTTAATGTGCATCTCTCTTATGGCTAGTAATACTGAACATCCTTTCATATGTCTCTGGGCCCTCTGTATGTCCTCCTCGGAGAAGTGTCTGTTCAGGTCCTTTGCCCATCTTTTAATTGAATTGTCTTCCAGGTGTAAAGTCATATGAGTTCTTGATATATTTTGGAGGTCAAACCCTTGTCCAAGGTATAATTAGCAAATGTATTTCCCATATGGTTGGTTCCCTTTTCATTTTAATACTGTTTTCTTTTTTCTTAAATATATTTTATTGATTATACCATTACAGTTGTTGTTCTATTCCCCCCTTCATTCTCCTCCACCCTGCACACCTCCCCCACCATTCACCCCCTTTAGTTTATGACCACGTGTCTCAAGTTCATTAGATTCTATGTTTCCCCTACTATTCTTGTCCTCCCCCTATCTATTTTCTACCTACTGTCTATGCTATTTTCTGTACCTTCTCCCTGCTTCTCCTCCTCCCACTCCCGTTGCTAACCCTCCATGTGTTCTTCATTTTTATGTTTCCGCTCCTGATCTAGCTGTCCTCTTAGTTTGCTTTTGTTTTAGGTGTGGTTGTTGATAACTGAGTTTGCTGTCCTTTCACTGTTCATATTTTTCATCTTTTTTTTCTTATATAAGTCCCTTTAACATGTTATATAATAAAGGCTTGGTGATGATGAACTCCTTGAATTTGATCTTATCTGAGAAGCACTTTATCTGTCCTTCAATTCTAAATGAAAGCTTTGGTGGATAGAGCAATCTTGGCTGTAGGTCTTTGGATTTCATGACTTGGAATACCTTTTTCCAGCCCCTTCTTGCCTGTAAGGTCTCTTTTGAGAAATCAGCTGACAGTCTGATGGGAACTCCTTTGTAGGTGACTGTCCCCTTATCTCTTTAGCCATGCAGAAGCTTTCTATTTTAATGCGATCCCATTTGTTTATTCTTTTCTTTATGTCCATTGCTCTAGGGGACGTATCAGTGAAGATGTTGCTGCATTGAATGCCTGAGATTTTCCTGTCTATGTTCTCTTCTAGGACTTTAATGGTGTTACAAGTTATATTTAATTCTCTTATCTATCTTGAATTTATTTTTGTGTATGGTATAAGTTGGTGATCGAGTATCATTTTTTTTTAATGTAGCTGTCCAGCTCTCCCAATACTATTTGTTGAAGAGGCTATTTTTACTCCATTTTATGCTTCTTCCCCCTCTGTCAAATATTAATTGCCCGTAGAGACCTGGGTTTATTTCTGAGCTCTCTGTTCTGTTCCATTGGTCTATGTGTCTGTTCTTATGCCACTAAGAGGCTGTTTTGATTACAGTGGCCTTTTTTTTTATTTGTTATTTCATTAGTTCATTTATATATATTTTTTAAATTATTTTTCAAGTACAGTTTTCAGTCTATTACTCCCATCCCATCCCACC
>NW_028095172.1:0-1095 GCF_014824575.4 Sturnira hondurensis | reverse complement strand
TTTTCTGCAGCAGTTTTTGGCATCCCTCGGTGGGCCAAGTATTGCCTCCCCCCTCGGACCCCTTGTTCGGTAACAATACGGTAGTCTCCGATTAACAGAGAACCTCTGTATTTCTCTGTGTCTCTGTCTCCCTTTCACAGTAACATGTTCTCACTCATTTTCATAGCAGCCATGTGGCCCCAGAAGCACCTGCCTGTTGAGTGTCTGTTTCATACCAACAGGTATACTGACCCACTTTCCATTTCAAAATCATTGAGAGGTGGAAATCACGTGACACAGATTTTAAGCAACAATCATAAAACTGCCTTGACAAAAAATATGGTCACTGTTTAAACAAGTGAAAAGAGATTTAGCCTCAGAAATGAAGTATGGATTATAAATCAAACAGAAGGAAAATTACCGAAATAAAAATGTCACTCGATGACTAAAGACCCCACTAGATGGGCTGAAAAACAGACTAACAGTTACACTGAATTCCAGGAACTTGGGAGAAAAAGAACCAACATTATTCACAAAGACGGAAGACCAATGAGCCTGGTGATACCTGGACAACAAAGTGGGATGTTCAAAGATTACAACACATTTGAAAGAAATGGGACATTTGCCCTAGGTAATTCTCATTATCTCTATGATCGCCACCAGGGGGCGCTGTGGATCCACTTGAGGTGAAAAAGGCCTGCAGGAAATTCAGATTTAATGAGCCTGAAGGCAACAGCTCACTGGCTTGAGGTATATTTTACAGCAGGTGCTTCCTCCCAGAGACCAACTCAGAGCCCACAGGCAGGCAGCCATTGACTTCCGATGGTAGAGCTGGCCCTGGGTGAGGATGCAGGACAGTGAGGGTGGGGGAAATAAAGAGCTGAGATTTGCATCAAGCAGGACCCAAACACAAACCCTCTCGCTCCAGGGAGCTGAGGGAGATAAAAGAGACACCAGAGTGTCCAATGTCAGCTGTGTGGCCAGAGTGTCCTGGACACATGTGCACCATGACTGGGAGTCCTCTCCTGCTCCTCCTGCTCCTCCTCACTCTCTGCCCAGGTTCGTGGACATTTCGGAGATCAGCTTTGGAAGGGACCTTCTGCCTTCCTTCCTCAT
>NW_028095171.1:0-1384 GCF_014824575.4 Sturnira hondurensis | reverse complement strand
AAGAAACTACACACTAGTCAGCAGCAAAGAACATTCCCACAACAGAGATGGCTGAGAGGACCAGTCTGACAAATAAGATTGTCAAAGGAGCCAAAAGGACAAGAAAAGTAGCACACTACCAAAATGTTATGTGGAAGTAGGTCACATTGAATTCTGTATTTGATTAAATCTGCTTTTCTTACCCCTTCAGAGTTGAGGCTGTTGCAGTAGTATGCACTTTCCAAGCTGCATTTTCACTTTCTATTTTGGGAAGGGAAGTGCCTTTGTAATTCCATTTATTGCCTTGATGTTTTCACCCAGTTGTTGAGTTTGATACGTGATGCAGATAGTTCTTGTGTTTTATTGTTCTGGAGCTGTATAGTTTGTACATGTCCTAAAAGTATTTTAATGACTTTGGCATGGTGCCTGTGTTGGTTAAATTTCTATAAAGCACTAGTTCTCTTTTTGTATTTTAGGTGTGTTTATGGTTTATATACCAAAGTTAGCACAGCTGTGCTTTTCTTAATAAATGATAAAGACTTTGAGAATGGATCTTGAGTGTCTATTACAGGAGAGTTATGTGCTTTCAATGTACAGGAAGGCAGCAAATAGTTTTAAGATTACATATTTGTCTACCTGTACTATCTTGGAAGGCTCATTAATATGTTACACTTAATATTCTCCACAGTTTTAACATTTGACTTTATGAAAAGTTAGTTTCTGATGCAGAGGTTTAAATTAGACTGTGATTTCATCAAAAGTCCTTTTAGTGTTTTACCTCAAAGGGACAGTGCTAGAATGTCTAAAATTGAGTTTTTTATAATTTCAAAAAAAAATATATGACAGTACACCTGAAAATAATATAATAATGCACATGAACTGNAAAGAAAAAAAAATACACACTATAATCTTTTTCTTGAATTTCTCAGATGTTAAAGTGCTGTATGAAAGGGAAAAATGAGTGTCTGGATGAGCATTCTTGCAGCAATGCTGTGCTCAGAGGCAACTGAGAGGGCGGGGCAGAGGGGCAGAGACAGGGATTAGACTCATGCCTCAAGCTTCCAGAGCATTTTTATAAATGGAAAACACTTAAATTATGAAAGGTTGATGTAGTGTTCTTTTCTAAAAACTCAGTCGTTTTATTGATAATGAAGATTGCTGAGTTTTGACTCTTAACCTAGAACAGAGGCATACTAAAAGTAATGCTATGCTGCATTATTTAAGATTATTAGAAAGTTACTTGATAGATTGTTTTTATGATATATTCTGACTTTAGAAAATGATCATGAGTGTGGAATAAATACTGCACTAAATCTTTTCAAAATATACTATATATGGCAAGATATTTGAAAGGACAGAAGATGGGGGAGATTTTGAAAAAAGGTGCTAAAGAACATGGCCCTAA
>NW_028095170.1:0-673 GCF_014824575.4 Sturnira hondurensis | reverse complement strand
TATTCCCTATGTAATAAAAACTAAAATAAAACATAATTTTTAAGTTTATATTGTAAGGAAGAAAAATCTGTTTCTTCTGCATTTCTAGGATCTTTGGGTGGTCTAACAATAAAAAAGAAATAAAACAGATTAACAAGAGAAAAACAAATTTAATTATGTATATACAGAAACCTTACAGAGGCATGAGACTCAATATCCAGTTGGGCGTTTGAGGCTTGTGTACCACTCCTCGTTAAGGGGTGAGATCTGGGCCCTGGCGACAAAAGGGAAGGGACTAGTTCACAGGAGATAAGGAAGGCAGGTGTTTTGGAAACCACCTGTTTCCCCTGCCGCAGTGATAGGTCTTTCAGATAAAAATGTAATGGCTAGAAAACCTCTTTTTGTGGTACAGGCCCCCTATCTAAATTCTTTGGCACAATTAAGGGAGAGGTAAAAGTTTTACCTGGGTCTGTTGTACCTCGATTGCCTTCAGCTCAAAATAACCCACATGCCAGAGTAGCATATTTTGGGGAAGCTTATTTTTTTAATATATTTTATTGATTATACCATTACAGTTGTTCTATTCCCCCCTTCATTCCCCTCCACCCGCACACTCCCTCCCCCTCCATTCTCCCCGCTTAGTTTATAACCACGTGTCTCAAGTTCTTTGGAGTCTATATTTCCCCCACTATTC
>NW_028095169.1:0-522 GCF_014824575.4 Sturnira hondurensis | reverse complement strand
CAACATAGACCGAGAAATGAACCCAAATCTATTGTCAATTAATATTTAACAATAAATGAGGCACCAGCATAAAATGGAGTGAAAATTTCCTCCTAAAAAATGATGTTGGAAGAACTAGACAGCTATCTGAAAAAAAAAAAAAAAAGAACAGAAAAAAAAAAAGAAATTTGAGCCTCAACTTACACCATAAAAAAATTAATCCAAGGCAGATAAATGATTTAAATATAACTGTGACACCATGATCATCCAAGGGGAGAACATAGCATGGGAAATATCAAGATAATTTATGCAGTAGTATTTAAAGGGACATATCCCCTAAAGAAAGGGACATAAAGGAAAAAAAATCAAATGGGTTCTCATCAAAATGAAAACTTTCCTTGTGGCTATAGAAAACAGTATAAAATTTAATGAACCCACCTGTATGAAAAAAAAAAAATATTTGCCAATAATACCTCAGCCAAGTATTTAACCTGCAAATTATGTAAAGAAGTCACATGACTCCAAGAAGACAAACAACCTAGT
>NW_028095168.1:0-2265 GCF_014824575.4 Sturnira hondurensis | reverse complement strand
GAAAAATATGTATTCCCACAGAACTGCCTCATAGAATAGCAAAAACCCCTTTAAGAAAATAGCCCCTAATTGTCAAAGAGTTGTTAGAGTAACAGCCCCTCCTTTACCAAGAATAGGAATATATATCAATTAGAATTAGACAGGCATAAAAACAGAAGAAGCTGGTTAGCTATAACAAACTAAGCACATAGAAACAACTACCATGGAGTTAGAGTCCACAGTACACAAAAAAACATTTTAGACAGCAAGATAGATAGCTAAGTTAGACATTACAAAGGCTTATAATGAATTTCCTAACCTCTGCTCGGTCTAAGCATACCTGTTGCACATGACAAATTCTGAGAACTTTAATAAACAGTAAGACATTCAAACTGTGTACATAGAACTATTTCAAATTGTCTGATTAATGGTTCTCCTGGTCAAAATAACTCTTGTTTAACATAACTGACACTATGGGAACTTTCGTACTTTTCCTGGTTACCTTTGTATTGATTGTTTCTACTTAACTAATCAAACAAAACACCTGCAAAATATTAATCTATGCCCAAAATGAAAATATAAAAAATCAGATTGTACTTCCAGTAAATGGAACAGAGCTTCACTGTCCTTTGAGGCGTGTTGTCGTCTGTTACCCATCGCCGACGCCTACTTTCACCTATGGGACCCTTGGATAAGCTGCGGCCGGACCACGGCACAAAACCGTCACTGTTTGCAGATGACATGATAATGTACATGGAAAATCCCATAGACTCTATCCAAAAACTGCTCAACCTAATAAATGAATTTGGCAAAACATCAGGATACAAAGTCAATATCCAGAAATCAAAGGCATTTTTGTATACCAACAATGAAACAGCAGAAGCAGAAATCAAGAAAAAAATCCCTTTCGATATAGCAAAACGAAAAATAAAAAAACCTGTATGCAGAAAACTACACAACACTGAAGGAAGAAATCAAGGAAGACACAAATAGAAACATATATCATGTTTATGGATTGGAAGACTTATCATCAAAATGTCCATACTACCCAAAGCAATTTACAGCTTCAATGCAATACCTATTAAAGTACCAATGACATACTTTACAGACATAGAACAAACACTTCAAAAATTTATATGGAACCATGAATGGCCCCAAATAGCAGCTGCAATTTTGAGAAAGAACAAAATAGAAGGGATCACAATACCTGATACCAAACTGTATTACAAGGCCACTGTAATCAAAACAGCCTGGTACTGGAATAAAAACAGGCACATAGACCAATGGAAGAGAATAGAGGGCCCAGAATAAACCCAAGTCTCTACAGTCAACTAATATTTGACAAAGGAGGCAGCAACATAAAATGGAGTAAAGATAGCCTCTTCAACAAATGGTGTTGGGAGAACTGGACAGCTATGTGCAAAAAAATGAAACTTAAGCACCAACTTACACCACCATACACCAAAATAAATTCAAGATGGATAAAAGACTTAAATATAAGCCGTGACACCATTAAAGTCCTAGAGGAGAACATTGGCAGGAAAATATCAGATATTTCATGCAGCAACTTTTTTACTGATACGTCCCCTAGAGCAAGGGACATAAAGGAAAGAATAAACAACTGGGATTTCATCAAAATTAAAAGCTTTTGCATAGCTAAAGAAAACAGCATTAAAATAAAAAGAGAACCAACTGTATGGGAAAACATATTTGCCAATGATACCTCAGACAGGGGTTTAATCTCCAAAATACACAAATAACTTACACGACTCCATTCCAAGAAGACAAGAAATCCAATTAAAAAGTGGGCAAAGGACTTGAACAGACACTTCTTCAAGGAGGACATACAGAAGATCCCAAAACACATAAAAAGGTGCTCAATATCACTAGCTATCAGAGAGATGCAAATTAAAACCACAATGAGATAGCACTTTACACCAGTCAGAATGGCCATCATAAACAAAGCAACAAACAACAAGTGTTGGAGAGGTTGTGGAAAAGAGAGGACCCTACTCCATTGTTGGTGGGACTGCAGACTGGTACAGCCACTATGGAAAACAGTATGGAATTTTCTCAGAAAACTAAAAAAGGACCTGCTTTTTGACCCAGCAATTTCACTGCTAGGATTATATCCTAAGAACCCTGAAACACCAATCCAAAAGAACCTATGCGCACCAATGTTCATAGCAGCACAATTTATAATAGCCACATGCTGGAAGCAACTTAGGTGCCTTTCAGTAAATGAATGGATCAAAAAATTATGGTACATATACACAATGGAATTCT
>NW_028095167.1:0-902 GCF_014824575.4 Sturnira hondurensis | reverse complement strand
CAAAGATTAGGACATTGATCCTAGGCCTCTGTTTTTCATCAACAAGGATACCGGAAAAGTCAGATGCAGTGCGGATGCATTTCTCCTGATTCCCAGTGAGAACCGGGAGGCATTTAACAGCCATTCCAACAGGGAAGAAAATTATGGAAGAGAAAACGATAAGCCCCAGCTAATGACACGGAAGTGAACAGCCCAAACTTTCTCAGACTTTTTCCATGAAGAGTCTTAGGGAGAAATTCTGACTCTCATTTGAAACATGTATCACAGAAACATCAGCAACAATTAAACATTTAGATATCGGTAAACCCATCATCTCCATCATCACCTCCCCCTATCAATAAAACTTATGAGGACTCTCAACTCTCCAGAAGGAGAGAGGGGGTGTGAAGAGAGGAAGAAGGAGAGAGAGAGAGAGAGAGCGCATCTGGGCAAGTGTGCTTAAGTTTGAGAGGAAAATAGAAAAAGACTTTGAAGAAGACAGAGTTCCCATTTCTTTACAAAGGACCAGTGGCTTGCTGGCTGGCCATTTACACTGGTATTTGAGAACTCTGTACCAAAGACTGTTCTCCACAAACTCTCATCTTCACCCTTGTACCAACCTCCTTGACACATTTCAGTTCCCCGTAAATAATGATGAAATGCCCGTGGAAAACATCCTTTGAAACAGTGTCTTTCACTATTCCATTGCTCCTGACTCCACAACACGTATTTTCCCATCACTTCTGCCTGAAAGATCAAGGGCAAGGTCTTTCCTCTCTCTCCCACGTCTGTGCCATCACTTTGAAGCCCTTTCTGTAGCATCTTAGCCACTCTTGCCTTGACAGACTGCTGGAAGACGGAAGCACATGACGTGGACAAAGTCTTTTCACTTAGGCCACAGGTGGCAAACACAAGGCCCGTGG
>NW_028095166.1:0-1661 GCF_014824575.4 Sturnira hondurensis | reverse complement strand
GCCGAGGGTCTTCTGGTTCCCATTCTTGTTCCCCTGCCATAAAATGAAGAAGGGCCACGGGACAGCCTTACCCCCTCATCTGTTCCATTTACTTCTGTGCCCCCTCCCCTCTTCCCGCTCCTGGGCTCCTGGGGCGGGTCCTGTGGTGAAGGACGTGCTGTCCTAGCCCCTCAGTGTCCCACCCCTTCAGTGTCCCCCTGACCTGACCGAGGCCTGGGTTTCAGGTGCTAACCGAGGTGCTCACGGCAGTGCCAGAGCAGGCACCAGGTGTGAGGGCCGCTGATGGGCCTCGGTGAAAGGCCAGGCTGAGGGGCTGGGACTTGGTGCCAGAGCCATGGGGAGCCACGGGAGGTATGTGAGCAGGGGAGGGGCAGCGTCAAGGCCAAGTGTGGAAAGATTCCTCTGGGGCCCTGCAAGAAGGTAAAAAGAGGCCCGGAGAAGGCTGGAGTCGGGGTCCGGCAGGAGAGAAGGAGGACTGAACAGGAGCCAGGGGGTGGAGACAGAGAGTGGGGGGAGGGGCAGGCCAGGCCAGAAGCGGCTGGAGGGAGAGGCTGGGAGTGAGCCACCTCTAATCCAGGACCCCCCACTCCTTGCCATCCCCCCAGTCTTGGGCACCTGGTGGCCCACAGGAGCCACAGTGTAAGGAGGGCAGAGCCGGGCCCCCACTTCCCCGAAGGGCCCCCCTCCCTTCCTCTTCCCAGACCACAGCCTCACCCCTCCCGCGGCAGCCTGGCCACTCCAGGGTAGAGGGCAGTGTCTGTGCCTCCCTGCGCCCCCCTTCCACTTACCAGGACCCGAGGAACTCCCCTGGGCCCACCTGGACGATGCAGGGTCCGCTCCCTAATTTAGGGTCATCTGCTTAGCACCCGTAGTGCCCCTTTGCCAGGTAATATAACACGTCGGTTCTGAGGATTTGGACGTGGACATCTTTGGGGCCGTTACGCTGTCTACCACAATGGGCTCTGGGATCCTTACTTGAACCTGTTAAGCCCTTTATTTAGCAATATTTATTTCCTGAGCACCTGCTCTGTGCCAGGCACTGCTTTGGGATGAAAATCCCTACCCGTATGGAATTTCTGTGGCACAGGTGTGCCTGTCTGTGGTCAGGCGTGCCGACAGACAACAAAACAAGACAGGGATCTAAAGTCATACATGGGCCCTGGCTGGTGTAGCTCATTGGATTGAGCACGGGCCTGTGAACCAAAGGATCGCCGGTTCGATTCCCGGTCAGGGCACATGTCTGGGTGGTGGGCCAGGTCCCCAGTAGGGGGCGCACGAGAGGCAACCACACACTGACGTTTCTCTCCCTCTCTTCCTCCCTTCTTCTCTCTAAAATACATAAATAAAATCTTTAAAATAATACATGGTTGTCAGTGCGACAGAGGGTGTTCAGGGAGAGCGAGCAAGGACTGGGCTGCTGTTTTCGACACGAGGAAGAGGTGACCTTGGGCAGAGACCTGACTTTCCTGAGATGGCCAAGAGGCCAATTGGGGGAGGGCAGCAGGTGCTAAGGCCTAGATGGGAATGAACGGCGGTGGGGAGGGTCGTGGGAAGCCCTTGGGAAGGTCCCATGGCGGCCTGCCATGGGCCATGTTATTCACCGCAGGACTCTTGATGGACCCTGAGTGTCCAGCAGAGAAAACTGGGGCTCGGAGATGCAC
>NW_028095165.1:0-874 GCF_014824575.4 Sturnira hondurensis | reverse complement strand
CTCATCAATTTAAAAAATAAAAAATGAGTCTCTGCCGGCACAGGGGCCCTTCGTGCAGGTACCAACTGTACTCACGCTGATGGCAGTAAGTGACGCTGGCCCTTGAAAACCAGTGTGCTCGGCCCGTGTGAGCGTCACCGCTGTGAAATCGGTCTTCCCAGCCATCCGAGCGGCATCTTGCGATGTGGAGTTTCTGTGCCCTTAGAGGTGTTTCTCCAACACGCGGCTGAAGCTGTACACCCAAAACCGGTTTAAAGAGGATTGGTTTTTCTTTGCTCAATAAGTTCATTCTCACTGTGGGAAAGGCCGTCTCTCCGAGTTGAGGGAGGGGGTCCTACTCTCGTCCGAGGCAGTGGGGGAACTGAAGAAACTAAGGCGGATTCCACGTCAGAATGATCGGGACACGTCTCTGGTGTGAATGGGAAACCTAGAAGTCCTGGAATTCTACTACCCGGGGGTTCGGGGGTTCACAGATAAGCATCCTGAGCCCAGAGTTGCAATGGAGCCTGTGGGTGATTGGTGAGGGTCAGGCCGGCCCCCAGAGCCTCAGTTCCAGGGGCAAGAAAGGCAGGCTCCACCGTGGCCCTCCCACCCCCAGACTCGTTCAAATGCCTCTCAACGTTCTTTTTCCTCCTCCAGAGCATTCTCCTTGCTGTTGAAGTACCTCTCATGTCCTGCTTGGGGGGATGATGACTTTTTCTTTAAAATATAAAGTGTGTATGAGGTCTAGGGTGCAGTGAATCCCGCCGTGCACACAGACAGTGGGTGGATGCTGGGGGGGGGGGGGCGTGCAGAGAGGCGGCCCGGTGGCGTGGCTCCCCAAACGAGAGCTTCTTGCAGTTAAACAGAGGTCTGCAAAGCAAGACGGGGGAAG
>NW_028095164.1:0-1156 GCF_014824575.4 Sturnira hondurensis | reverse complement strand
GAAATTGAAGAAGGTACACATAAATGGAAAAATATTCTGTGTCATGGTTTAGCAAAAATAATATTGTTAAAATTCTCATATATCCCAAAGCAAACCTCACATTCCATGCTATCCCTATTAAAACTCTAATGACATTTTTCACAGAAATAGAAAAATTCTAAAATTTTCATGGAACCATAAAAGACTGCTGATATCCAAAGCAACCTTGAGCAAAAAGAGTAAAACTGGGGGCATCACACTTCCTGGTTTAAACTATATTATAAAACTATAGTATTTAAAATAGTGTGGTACTGTCATAAAAACAAACACATAGATCATTAGAACAGAATAAAGAGTCAAAAAATAAACCCGCACATATATGGTCAACTAGTCTTTGACAAGTGTGCCAAGCATACACAATGGGAAAGAATAATTTCATCAATAAATGGATATCTACAAACAAAACAATAAAATCGGACCTTTATTTTAAACCATTAGCAAAACTAACTTGAAATAAATAGATGACTTAAATGTAACAGCTGAAATTATAAAACTCCTAGAAGAAAATATAGGGAAAGAGCTCCCTGACATCAGTCTTTGCAATAATATTTTTTGGATATGACACCAAGAACATGGGCAAAGAAAGCAAAAATAAACAAATGGGACTACATCAAACTAAAAATCTTATTCACAGGAAAGAAAATAATCAACAAAAAGAAAACACAACCTATGGAAAGGGAGAAAATATTTGTAAGCCATATACCTGATAAGGGGTTAATATCCAACATATATAATGAATTTATGTAACTCAATAACAAAAAAAATAATTCAATTTAAAAATGGGCAAATGACCCAAATAGACATTTTCCCAAGAATGACATGCAAATGGCCAACAATATATGAAAAAGTGCTCAATATCACTAGCCATCAGTAAAATGCAAATCAAAACCACAAGATATCACCTCACATCTGTTAGAATGTCTATTATCAAAAAGGCAAAACTTAAGTGTTGACAAGAGAGTAGAGAAAAGAGTCACTTGTTCACTGTTGGTAGGAATGTAAATTGAATGCGACAGTCATTATACAAAACAGTATTGAAGTTTCTGAAAAAACAAAAAGCAGAACTACCAGAATATCTAGCAATCCAACTCTGGATATATACAAAAGAGATATGTGC
>NW_028095163.1:0-593 GCF_014824575.4 Sturnira hondurensis | reverse complement strand
GAGAGGACACACTCACAGTGCCACCACTGGGCCACTCCCGGTCACTTTCCAGAGGGAGACAGGTTCGGGGAGGGGAGGGGTCTTGCCCCAGGTCACAAGGCCATGCCAGCCTGACTCCAAAGCCTGGCTTCCCCTCTGGTTCTCGCTCCTCAACCATGAGGCCTTGGAGGTCAGGCTTTGTCTGACTTCGGTCTGGTGGAAGGGCCCTGGCTCCCGCCGAGGTCTCTTTGTGACTCGCAGCAAAGATCGAGAACAGGACTCACTTGGCAACCTGATTTCTTCTTTAATTCAGGGTTTTCTATCAGGTGTATAATCAGGAGATGAACTTGAGGGGCTTTCCCAACATCCCACTGCCTAAGCCACGCCACAGTGCATCCAAAGCACAGTCTTTTTGTACCAGATCTGGAAGTCCGTATTTTCACCGTTTGGACGTTCAGTGCACATCCGTGATCCAGTGCTGGTAAGTGTCAGCAGTGTGGCCTAGGGATTTTCCAGGTGGCTAAAGGTCCTTTAAGGATCAGCTCAAATGTCTTCTTGCTGTGGCTACAGCACAATCTCTGGTTGTTAGTCTGCTCCCGGACGTTTGTGGGCAT
>NW_028095162.1:0-25926 GCF_014824575.4 Sturnira hondurensis | reverse complement strand
TTTAAATCAAAGCAGAGTTCACAGAGCCCCTTGAACTGAACCCCTGTGGCAACATTCTACCTGTATCTGGGACTCGCATCTCCCATCTATCAGAGCAGATTCCACTCCAGATTTTGAAAAAGCTCAGTCAGTTTAGAACTCAGATGCCAGAGAATCCCTGTGGGAGAAGGAACATGAGCCCAAACTGGGCTCATCCTGTCTCCCTGGGGACCCCTGTCATTACCTGGGTGTGGGAGGATGGCTGGGCCTCTGCTCCATTTCCATGACACCAGCAGGTCAGCTGGGTCAGGTCATCCTCCAAAACACCTCCCACCAGAAGTCCCATCAGTGCCCCCTCCTCCTCCCAGAGTTTCCTGCACAGCCTGTGACTTCATTGGTCACATCATCAGGACCTGTCTGTGATCCACAGAGATCTGTGTTTTCACGTAGGTGTGCATCTAAAGATTTGGTTTTTTCCTTTATCTTTTTGCTACTTTATTACCAATATTCCAATTACATTACAAACTAAATGAACACTTAGAGGATATGTTAAATTTGGCAATTCTCAAAGCCAAAAATGCCTGTGTTATACATAGTCAGTTACTTATCTTTTTGAAAAGAAAAGCTGATGGAAAGAAGAAAGGAAGGTGACATTGAAATTATGTTCCCGAGTCAGAGACAAAAGGAAGCAGCTGAGGTGGTTGGCCTGACCTTTAGGACAAATTGAGGTCCCCCGTGTGCATCTGGGCTTTCCACAGCAATGCAAGTCCAACCCCAGAGATGCTCACCTGGGGGAATGGAGTTGAGTACCAGTTTGAGAGACACATTAAAGATTCGAAAAGAGATGACCTAAGCCATCCTACACCTCTTCTCTCATATCTTATCAGTTGGAGGAAAATTTCACAAGGACTCTCCTCCAGGGCCGCATCGGGGCCCAGAGGACAAGGTCCAGGCAAGTAAGTCAACCCCCAGACCTGCTTCAGCACAAAGATGCCCCTGGGCAGATGGGGACACACACTGGGTCTGAGCTGATGGTGACCAGTGTGGGAGGGGCCTTGGAGTCACAGCTGGGGAACCTGAGGGGTCAAGGTCTGATTCTTTTCCAGCAGTTCCTCCCAAACCCTCCATCTGGGCTGACCCAGGCCCCATCGTCATCAAGGGGAGCCCTGTGACCATCTGGTGTCAGGGGTCTCTGCAGGCGGAAGGCTACCTTCTGTATAAAGAGAGGAGTTCTGAGCCCTTGGATGCGATCATCCCACAGGCCTCCAGCAACAAGACTGGGTTCCTCATTCAGTCCATGACCTCACAGCACGCAGGGCTGTATCAGTGTGTGTACACCACTGGGGGCAGGCTGTCTGAGAGGAGTGAGCCCCTGCTCCTGGTGCTGACAGGTAAGGGGAACCCGAGTCTTCTCCCCACTGTGGGCTCCTCCAAAAGGATGAAGGGGACAGAGTGAGGTTTTAGGGGGCCTCACCACTCACATTCTATTCCTGGGGAAGGTGGGGTGACAGTCCCCTCTAACTCAGATCCTCCTTCTCCCTCAGGAGAGCACAGCGCACCCTCCCTCTCAGCCCACCCAGGCCCGGTGGTGACCTCAGGAGGGAACATGTCCCTCTTCTGCAGCTCACAGTCCACACTGGACACGTTCCACCTGCTGAAGGAGGGAGGGGCTGAGCTGCCCCAACACAGGAAATCAGAATGGAGATCCCATGAGAGGAGGAGGCAGGTGGTCTTTCCTGTGGGCCCCCTGAGCTCCTCCCATGGGGGTACCTACAGATGCTATGGTTCCTCCAGCTCCAACCCCAATGTGTGGTCACAGCCCAGTGACCCTCTGCACCTCCAGGTCACAGGTGAGGTGGCCCACACTTGGCTTCAGTTCAGTCAGTGCTAGGCCCCAAATAACTGATATAAACCATATACTTTGATTGTAAAGCCCTGGGGGTTGTGGAGGTCACTGCCACCGGTGTACAGGTGACAGAAGCAAAAAGAAGACTGAGGGAGGGACATGAGAGAGCTCTCCGTGCAGCCCCAGGGGTTGGTGAGTGTGTGTCCCCTAGGTGACAATGACCTTCTCCCCAGGTGTGTATAGGGAGCCCTCCCTCTCAGCCCAGCCAGGCCGCCTGCTGCTGCCTGGAGACGACCTGACCCTCCAGTGTCACTCAGAGTCCGGCTTTGACAGATTCGCTCTGATCAAGGATGAGGGGCCCACACCCCCCCAGAGTGTCCATGGGCAGCACAGCCCCGACTTCCCCCTGGGCCCTGTGAACTTCGCCCACGGGGGCAGGTACAGGTGCTACAGTGGACACAACCTCTCCTATGTGTGGTCGGCCCCCAGTGTCCCCCTGGACATCCTGATTGCAGGTGAGGAGCCTGCCCTGCACCCTGTCCTGACTGTCTGCTCAGGGCTCAGACTGGGGTTACAGTGGTAGTGATGGGGTTCAGGTCAGGGCCCTTGACCGGAGGCAAACAGGACAAATGTCTAGGGGAGGGAGTGAGAAAAGGGGAGTAGGTACATGGAAAAACAGATGTCCCCTCAGAGGGGCTGAGAGGAGCTGAGAGGGGTCACAGCATCCCTGGGGAAAGACATGGCCCCTAAGCTCAAGGACAAGGGTAATGTAGGGAGTGTGACTCTGCACATCACAGCCCTCCTCTCCCCAGGAAAGTACAGAAAACCCTCCCTCTCAGCACAGCCAGGGCCCTCGGTGCCCAGGGGAGTGAACGTGACCCTGCAGTGTCGATCTGAGGTCAGGGCTGACACCTTCCACCTGCACAGGGAGGGGTCCCTGGACCCTCCCCAGCAGCTTCGTCTGCAGGACACAGCGGCCCCCTCTCAGGCCAACTTCACCATCAGCCCTGTGACCTGGGGCCACCAGGGGACCTACAGGTGCTACAGCTCACTCAGCTCCTCCCCCTTCCAGCTGTCACAGCCCAGTGACCCCCTGGAGCTCCTGGTCTCAGGTGAGGAGCCCCAGCCCTTCCCTTTTGTCCTCCTGGTCAGGCCAGCACCTTGTCCCCAAAGTGAACTTTAGGCTGGATACAGGGTGAGGTGGTCTACAACTGATGGTCAGCCTGAGGGGACTCTCACCTCCCAGTGGGATTGAAACTCCAGAGTCACCCCACCCCTGCCTCAAATTCTTCCCCATGTCTGTGGTCCAGACAGGTGCCAGGGGCCCAGAGAGGCTGGAGAGCCCTCAGGGTGAGCAAAAAGAGGAAAGGCCAGGGGCACCCATCCCGATCCCCCTCCTTCTCCCAGAGAACAACAGGCCAAGTCAAATGTGGTGTATAGCAGAGGCCTTGCTCCCAGAGAGAACATCACACTCACGGGCACTCTTGTCTCTCAGGGAGGCTGGGGGCCAAACAGAGATTCTTGGGGTGGATCATGGGACCCCGAAAGCTGTGAGGCAATCAGCTGATGTGTGAGGGGGTCATGGCAGAGGGAGATGCTATGATCCCACCCAGGGCAGAAGCAGCGAAGCTGAGGTGGGGTGAGGGCTGCCCCCACCACTGAACCCATCCTGTATTCCTAGAAGTTTCCAAGGATGGAGAACCCCCCAGCATAGACAGGTCCGCAGATCAATCAGGGAGGGTCTGTGCGGGGATGTGGTGGGTGTTTCCATGAGGACAGGGACTGAGGCCTGTGCAAGTTTAGGTGCCTCTGAAGGCTCTGTCTTGGACACGCCCTTCCCTCCTCTGTGCCTCAGTGTCTCCAAGTGTGAAAGGAGAGAATCGCGGCCCATGGCCTTGGTTTCCTTTCAGTTCTGGCTCTGACCTCCTTCCTTCACAGGGAAGCCACTGAGGACATGATGATATGGAGAATGTCCCCACCGTAGCAGTGATGGTGACACTGTACAGGGAGGGGCAGGCAGGACAAGAAGTCCTTTCCCTCAGCTCAGGTGCTGAGCTCAGAGGAGGGAACAAGGCCTGGTCCAGGTCCCGGCTCTGCTGCTCCTGCTATGGGGCTGGGTGGTCCCTTCTTTTCTTTGAGTGTCATTTATTTTTTTGAACAAGAAAGATTGATAGAAAGAAGAAAGGAACTTGACAGGGAAATTATGTCCCTGAGTCAGAGACACAAGGAACTACCTGAGGGGGAGCAAAGAAAAGGTAGATCTAGCCGTCACTCCTTCATGTTCTGACCTTCTGGACAAATTGAAGTCCCCCGTCTGCGACTTCATTTTCCAAAGCACTGCAACACCGGACCCAAGATGCTCACCTGAGGGAATGGAGTTGGGTCCCATTACTTTGAGAGACACATTGAAGAAAAGGAAAGAGACGACCTAAACCATTCTACTTCTCTTCTCTAATATCCTATTGGTTTTCTTTTCCTCTGGAGCAGATGATCCTCTGGGGTGATGGGAAACAACTCAGATTCCTAGAGGAGAGAGGAGGGGAAATTCTAAATTGTGGGACTGTGCTCAGAGCACCAAAACTGGTCCATGAGATTCAGGTGCCCTGGTGGACATGCAGGGGTCTGGGGTGATCTGTATCACCCTGACCCCTGTGATCTCTTTACCCACAATTCCTACCTTGTCAACCCAAGACTACACAGTGGGGAACCTCATCCGCTTGGGTGTGTCTGGCTTGGTCCTCCTGGTCCTCACGGTGCTGCTGTGTGAAGCTAGGCACAGTTGGAAAGGACCCCACGATGCAGCCAGGAGTTGAGCACAGGGGACAACAAACCCACCAGTCAGCCAGGCAGAGGCTGGAGAAGAGGCTGGTGATCCCACAAAACTCTGGAGGAAACTGCAGGTGCCCCTGGGGAAGAGTCTGCTGAGAATGTGGAGGGTGTGGGCTTGGTTTCCGTGCAGGGAGGGGCGGGGCTGGGGCTGCAGGGGCTTTCCCACAGTCAGACTGTGGGCATCTCACCTCACTGCCCTGCTGACCTTCCCTGACTGGGCCTCTATTCTCACCCCCTGACCTGGGGCTCAGCCCACATCACAGGTTCATATCCACACCTGGGCTCCCCTCCATCTCTGGCCCACTTTCCTGTACAACACTTTTCTTTCTTTTATTGTGCACATTTGCTATTCTGTATGTCTCTGAGTCAGACAATAAATCTGTCTAAACAACTGGTTATAGGAATAAACATCAGGACTAGTTTGGACAGATGGACACAGACAACGCAGTGGTGGTCCCCAGGGGAAAGGGTCAGAGTGAGACAAAGAAGGGTAAAGAAGAGTGAAATATATGATGAGGAGAGATTTGATTTCGGGAGAACGCAGTGCCATATACAGATGATGTATCGTAGAACTGTGTGCTTGAAACCTCTGTAACATTTTTAAGATTTCATTCATTATGTCTTAGAGAGGAGAAGGGGAAGAAACACAGATTTCTCTGTGCCAAGGAAACACAGATGTATTGCCTCCCACACACCATTAAGTGCCCTCAGTGGGGGACCCGGCTCCCACCCCAGCCTGTGCCCTCACCAAGAATGGAGCAGGGGACCCTTTGGTTCGCAGGTTAGGGCTCAACCAATGAGCCACACCAGTCAGGGCTTAACCAATACCACCACAATAAATTTATTCTAAAAGACCAGTTTGCATCAAATAAATCCCAAACCATGCCTGGTCCCATCAAGGACTGCTCTGTGTACCAGGGAGTGTACTCGGCGCTGGTTCCTCCAGAAATGCCCTGAGTCTGAAAGAGCTACTGGTGTTTGAAATGACGCTCAGGCGGTGTGTTTGTGAAGAGCTCCCAGAAAACGCCGTTTTTCCCAAAAGCCCTGATTTCTGGCAATTGCCTAATTCCTGGGGGTAGATGCTCCTTGGGGGTGGAGAGAGCCGCCCTCCACTCTCGCTCCTGTGCCCCAGACTTTCTTCTTCCCCATCAGCCTCCCTGAGGCCCAACCTCCCACCTTTTCAGGCCAGTCCACTGCTGTGACCTGCCTAGACTACTGCGCCCCTGACATGCTCAGGGCCACCTTAGCAGGCAGGCAAGGGGTTCCCTGCGGTTGGCAGGCCCACACCAAGGGCCCTTCAAGGGCCTGAGGATGGACAGGGTGTCTCACGTGACCAAAGCCAAGGCCATGCCACCTCAGCTGGCCTCCAAGACCAGGGATCTCACCTGGGCCAACCTGTGTGAGGGGCAGCTGAGTCTCAGAGAGGAGCTGTGCCGCTTTCCCCGTCCCTGTCCCCATGGTCCCTGTCCTCCTGCTCCTGGTCCTGGTCCTAGGCCTGTGCCCCCACTGCCAGGAGTCACCACACTCCCTTCCCAGGCTGCACCAAAGCACCTTCAAGTCCTGGCCCCTCACAGCTCACAGCTGAGCGCTCCCTGCCTGTGACACATCTCCCTGGGACAACAAGCCAGCCCACTGCAATGCGGTGCTGGTCACCACCCTGTGAACAGCAGGTAGGAGGCTTCCCCCGCCCTCTCTGCTCCAGGCGCTTCACTAGCAGGGAACCCCAAGTCGAAGCTTCCTGGCTGCCACCCGGGCTTCCGCCCTGATTACAAGCCTGGGAAGAAGAGCACCTCCAATAGGGCATTAAAAACAAAAAACAAAACAAAGACAAACAGAAGCCAATATTCTCATTGAATACACATGCAAAATTTCTCGACAAAAAAAAGAATTTCTCAGTGAACATTAGCATGACGAATTCAAGAGCACATTAATAGTTTTCTACACCATGATCAAATGGGATTTCACACAGGGTCCTGATAATGGTCAAAAATACTTTAACATGTACAAATCAGTAGAGGTTGTCACCAAAATAATAAAGTAAATGATATAAACATATGCTTGTTTAAATAGATGGAGAGAAGACATTGGCCATTGTCTTCTACAATGACAAAGTACACCATTCATTCAAAACAAACGTTTCATAACAAACACTGTCAACACATTGGGGACGGAATGACCCCACCTCAGCACAATGAAGGTCACGTGTGGAAGCCCACAGTCAACATCAGACTCCACACTGAAAAGCTGAGGGTTTCTCTTCTGAGATCAGCAACAGGACAGGGAAGCCCACGCTCCCCACTCCTGTGCAGCTCACACTGACCGTCCTGGGCAGAGTCATCACAAAAGAACAAGAACAATGGGAAAGAAAGACATAAAACTGTGTGAGGGTGATACAATCATTTATATAAAAACCGCTTACCACTCCACAAAAAATGGTAAAAACTTAAAAACTAACTCAGTAAAGTGGCAGCATACAAAATGACTGTTCAAGAAGCAGAGGCATTTCTATATGCAAAATATAAAAGAAATAAGGAAACAAATAAAGATGTAATCTCATTTTAAATAGCAGCAAACACAACAGACAATGATCTAGGGAGTGAAAGGTCTGGTCATTGAAAACTCTAAGACTCTGGTAAAAGAAATTGAAACACAGAAACAAATGGAGATACATCCTGCATGTACAGATGGGAAGAATTCACTAAAATGTGCCTACTGCCCAATCTATAAATTCAGTGCAAGCCCTATCAAAATTTCAAATGCACTTTTCACAGAAATAAAAAAGAACATAATAAAATTCATACAAAACCACTCAAGACCACCAATAGCCAAAGGAATCGTGAAAAAGAAGAACAAAGCTGATGGCATCACACTCCCTGGTATCAAATTATGCTACAGAGCTATAAGGATTAAAACTACATGGTACTGGCAAAAAAAAAAAGTCATACAGACCAATGGAACAAAATCAAAACTTCAGAAACAAACCCATGACTTCAATGCAACATGGAGGCATAGGTACACACAATGTACCTCACCTCCTCACAAAACCAAAAGAAGGACAAGAGAAATTTGAAAAACAAAAACAACCAGAAATGACAGAAAATCAAACTGTATGGAAGTCCAACACTCAAGGAGTTAAACATTTGCCCAGACCAGTAGGAGGGGAGGAGACAGGCAGCTGGGGGGGAGAGGACTCACTGCAAGGGAGCTGGACAACAGGGGTGGGCAAGGCAGCAGCTAGTGGACTGGGCAGTCCCATATTAGCACGCAGAGAAACTAGGAGAAAAAACTGGGGAACTAGATAGACCTTGAGCCCCAGGGCTCCAGGACTGGGAAATTGAGCCTCAAAGCCTTTGATTGAAAACACCTGTGGGGGTTGAGGCAGCAACAGGAGAAATTCAAGCCTCACAGGAGACTTCATTGGAGAGACCCACTGGGTCCTACAACGTACAACAAACCCACTCACCCAAGAATCAGGAACACAAGAGCCCAGTTTGATTGTGGATAGTGTGGGAAGGGGCTGAAAACCAGCAGGGAACACAGCAAGTGGCACTGTTCCCACTCAGACCCCTCCCACAATACCATGACACAACAGAGACATTGGTTGCCCCATCCTCGTGAAGACCTAAGGCTCTTTCCCTTAGTACCTATCAGGTGGGCCAAGACAAAAAAATGGCCCAAATGAAAGAACAGATCAAGGCTCCAGAAGAAATACAACTGACAAAAAAAATGGAGAGCCAACCTATCACATGCACAGTTCGAACCTCTGCTCATCAGGATGCTCACAGAATTGATTGAGTATGGTTGCAATTAAAGGAAAAGTGAAATACAGGAAAATGTACAGGGAACCAACAGTGATGGGAAGGAAACCAGGACTCAAATCAATGGTTTGGAGCAGAAAGAAGAGAGAAACATTCAGCCAGAACAGAATGAAGGAACAAGAATTCAACAATGAGGAGAGGATGAGTAACTTCCAGGACTTCTTTAAACATCCTGACCTCTGGATCTAGGAGTGCCAGAAGGGGAAGTGGAAGAGCAAGAAACTGAAAATGTACTTGAACAAATGATGAAGGAGAATTTGCCCAGTCTGCCAAAGGAAATAGACTTTCAGGAAGTCCAGGAAGCTCACAGAGTCCCCAAGAAGTTGGTGCCAAGGATAATACACTATGGCACATCCTAACGACCTTAGCCAAGCTTAAAGATAAGAAGAGAATCTTAAAAGCAACAAGAGAAAAAGAGACAGTTACCTAAAAAGAAGCCCCCATTAGACAATCCGCTGATTTCTCAACAGAAACCTTGCAGGCAAGAAGGGGCTGGAAAGAAGTATTCCAAGTCATGAAAGGCAAGGACCTACATCCAAGATTACTTACTCTATCCAGCAAAGCTTTCATTTAGAATGGAAGGCCAGATAGCCCAGGCGGTGTAGCTCAGTGGATTGAGCGCGGGCCTGCAAACCACATGATCACGCTTTGATTCCCAGTCAGGGCACATGCCTGGGTTGCAGGCCAGGTCCTAGCAGGGAACCACGAGAGGTAACCATACATTGATGTTTCTCTCCCTCTCTCCTTCCCTTCCCCTCTAAAGATAAATAAATAAAATCTTATTTTAAAAAAAGGAAAAAAAAGAATGGAAGGGCAGATAAAGTGTTTCCCAAATGAGGTCAAGTTAAAGGAGTTCATCATTACCAAGCCCTTATTACATGAAATGTTAAAGGACCTTATCTAAGAAAAAGAAGATCAAAAACTATGAACAGTAAAAGGACAACAAACTCACACCTATTAACAACTGAACCAAAAAGAAAACACCCCCCAAAACTAAGCAAACAGCTAGAACAGGAACAGAATCACAGAAAAGGAGATCATATGGAGGGTTATAAGCAGGGGAGTGGGAGGGTGAGAGAGGGGGAAAAAGATACACAGAATAAGTAGCATAAGTGGTAGGTAGAAAATAGACAGGGGAAGGATAAGAACAGCATAGGAAATGTGGAAGCAAGAGAACTTATATGTACAACCCATGGACATGAACTAAATGGGGGACTGTGGGTGGGGGGAGGTGTGCAGGGTGCAGGGGAGTGAAGGGGGAAGATGGGGCAACTATAATAGCATAATCCATAAAATACACTTTGAAAGAGAAATAAACCCATGCATTAACTAATATATGCTACAGTGAAGGAATCCAGTATTTTAACACACTCCTAAAATCTTCCATGTCCTTGTGCTTTCACCAGTTACATTTAATGGAATTATAAACAAACTTGTTTCAGGTTTCCCATTTTCTTGTTTGCGTGTGCAGGTCACATCTGCTCTTTGCTCTTCCGGTTTCCTTTCACTGCTCTCTGTGTTTTGGGATGGTTTTTAAGTATTCATTCCAACTTGTCCACTGGAATTCTAACTATAACTCAGTACATTATTTTTCTTAGTGACAGTTCTATGTACTATAACAT
Source organism: Sturnira hondurensis (assembly GCF_014824575.4). NCBI lineage: Eukaryota > Metazoa > Chordata > Mammalia > Chiroptera > Phyllostomidae > Sturnira > Sturnira hondurensis. The sequence goes on along the minus strand of NW_028095162.1, from coordinate 15,832 downwards.
ACACACCTAGTTTCGCAAATTCTACACAGAAGAGGTAATATATAACCCCTGCAAGGTCAATGCAGAAGCCTCACAACTGTGCAGGTCCCTTTACACCCACTGCCTTGCACTGCCGTTGGAATCTGTGGTCCATCCACACTCATCACACACCCCACCAGCTGATGGGCCCATTTCTGCTTTCCACAGCCATGCCTGTTATTTTAAAGGTGACAGGAGAAAGAAGGTGCTAAGTAAGTGCTATGACACTTACTTAGCTATTTACTTAGATATGATTGTTGTTCTTTAACTCTTGAATTTCCAAGTGTCCTTTTTGAATTATCTCCTGTCTGCCTGAAGAACTTGTCTGTTTTAAGCAATCATGTGCTCAGGTTTCATTTATTTCTCTTCCATTCCTGAAGAATATTTCCAGAACAATTTCAGCTGAACTTTTCCCACCTTTCAGAACCTTATACTCTTCTGAACGTGATGGTTTCTGAGGGGAAATCTGTGTCAATCCAATCATGGTTCCTCCCTGTGGGATGTGCCATTTCTGTCTGGGTGGATTCGATTTTCCTTGACTGGTTTGATGATGCTCGTGATGTGTGTGGGCTTGGTCTTCAAAGATTCATAGCTGAGCTCCCTGGGCAGGTAAATGGATGGCTTTCATGAAATTTATGACATAGCTGTCTATTTCTCCCAATATTGTGTTTCTTCTTTGATATCAATCTCATTTTCCTCCCACTTAAGGGATAGAAACTGCTTCACAGATCCCTGGGCCTCTCTCTTTTCATTTACAAACCTGGCTGCCCTCCACAGGGGCTCTTACCCAATGGCACAGAGGGAGTTCCCAGGGTGAGAGGAAGAGCTTTGGGCAGAGGAGGAGGGGCCCTGAGGAGGCAGAACTGACCAGAGGAAGGAAGGAGACAGTGAAGGAAAGGCTGGTGCTGACTGATACAAACAGGAAGTCAGGGAAGGGAAGTGTTTGGGGAAAGAAAATCCAGGGTCCCAGCAAGGCCATACTTCCTTCTGAGAAACGCTGACCAGTCTCCACAGCACCTCCCCAGGCTGCCCTCTCCCCTGGGGCGTCCTACTGGTCACAGCCCCCCTGGACCCTCCATACACCTAGAAGAGGGTGGAACAGCCTTTCCTTCCCACTTTCCCACTCCCCTGACTGTCATCCACTCCACTCCATGAGGCCCCACTGAGCCCCTCTGAACCAGGTCCCCGACCCATCACAACTCTCAAGATGTCTGGTCCTCACATCACCCTCCTTCCTGCACCTCCCATGCAGGCTCCACGCCTTTCTCCAGTCCACTCCTCTCTCCACCTCCTGAGGACGCTTCCTACCAGGGACCTGGTCTGAGCCTGCCTGCTCTGCCCCCTGCACCGGTTCCCACCCTCAGAACAGATTCCTGTTGCACCATCTGACATCCAAGGCTCTGAATGGTCAGAATGGAGCTAAACCCACCAGCCCCAGCCAACATGACTCACCCTCCACAACAGAAACTGCCAGTTACCCACACTGCCCTCCACCCCAACCACACGCAGAAACTGAGCAATTTAAACATCCTGTGCTCTCCTCTGCTGCTCCCTCAGCCACTCTGAACCCAGCCACCTCCTTCCCAAGGTCTAGACAGGACGGAGAGTCACCCTGTCTCTTGCCAGTCAAGTGTCAGTGCAGTTAGTATTGCAGGTTTGTGTAAATGTCCTAACACACGGATGGACACACCATCCATAGGCCAGGGGCATGTTGGGGTTTTATTACTGATGGAGCTCATTACAGTAGTGCCTTCTGGCATGACGATTTCATATCTGTGTACCCTGGTTAAAATAAATTGGTTTACACCCACTGTTGCTCAACATTGTCCCCACTGACTCCAAGATACATATCAAATGATCAGGACTCTGCTCCAGATCCTGTGTGCCCAGGACGCAGCCTTCTTCTGACTGTGGCCACTTCTGAGAACAGCCCAAGCCCTTTCTGGTCAAGGGCGTCTCCCACCCCAAACCACTGGACTGATCCCTGCTCATCCCTTCAGTCAGATCAACCCCAACAAGGACCCCCTCACAGTCAGGACCCAGTTGGCACGATGTCCCCCTGTTATTGAACCCCACTGCCTTGTTCTTTCTCCCCACAGGGACAGTCTCACCAGACTGTCACTGATCCCTCTGCCGTCCACATGTCTGCCTGTCTGTCCTCATTCCTCTGAGCCCTGTCAGTCCAGGGACAGAGTCCAGCAGCTTCAGCTGTGACTCTCCAGGGCCTGGCACTGTGACTGCACAGGGTGACTGCTCAGTCCATGCTGCCTGGGGGCCTGGCCAAGGGGAAAGAGGAAGGAAAAGGGGCACTTACAGGGTCTCAGGGGAGGGAAGTGACTGACCCAGGGACACAGAGTTCAAGAAAAGGCAGAGTCAGAACTGGAACAGAAATCGGGCTGCTCCTGAGTCCTGCCTGGTGTCCTCTATTCCCATGTTCTGGGACAGGTGTCACCCTCTGGATTTGGGTGTCACATCAGGTGGGTGCCGGGCATGTGGGGTCTGCTGAGTCTCAGATGTGAAATCTCCAGAGCTTGCTGTCTCCTCAGGCCCATCCTTCAGGGAGGGGCTACTTCCCTTTCTGCCAGGCCACTGGTGAGGAACCCATGACCTGTCACACAGAGCGGAGACCATGTAACAGCCATTTGTTACTCTGAGTTGCAGTGAATTTACACATCGTCTGCACACTGGTGACCATGGCAGGAAGGAACACGACCGTCACCCTCACTGTCCTTCTCTGTCTCGGTGAGCTTCGGGAGAAAGAGGAGGGATGGGGTCCCATTATCTCTCAGGTCCTGGTTACAAGAGACCCAGGAATGAGAAGATTCCCTGGGGACAGAGCATCTGGGTGGACAAGAGGAGGCTCAGCCACACATCTGACTCCAGGACTCAGGGGCCAGACCAGGCCTGCAGCCTCTGTGTGGGGGTGAAAGATAATCTTGCTGGGACTCTCTTCCAGGGCTGTGTCGGGGCCCGTGGCACCAGGTCCAGGCAGGTGAGTCATCCCCCAGACCTCCTACTTCAGCACAAAGCTACCCCTAGACAGCTGTGGGACACAAACTGGGTCTGGGCTGAAGGTGACCAGTGTGGGAGGGGCCTTGGAGTGACAGCTGGGGAAACTGAGGGGACAAGGCCCCCCTGACCCTGCAGGTCTGATCCCTTCCCAGCAGTTTCCCCCAAACCCACCATCTGGGCTGACCCAGGCCCTGGGGTCAGACATGGGAGCCCTGTGACCATCTGGTGTCAGGGGTCTCTACAGGCAGATGCCTATGCTCTGTATATAGAGAGGGGCTCTGAGCCCTTGGATATGAGGATCCCACAGGCCTCCAGCAACAAGATCAGGTTCCTCATTCAGTCCATGAGCTCACAGCACACAGGGCTGTACCAGTGTGCGTACAGCACTGGGGGCAGGCTGTCTGAGAGGAGTGAGACCCTGCTCCCGGTGCTGACAGGTAAGGGGGAACCCGGGTCTCCTCCCCACTGTGGGCTCCTCCTAGAGGATGAAGGGACAGTTGGGACTTTAGGGGGTTTCACCCCTCACAGCACCCACCTAGGGGAGGTAAGTCAACTGTCCCCTTGAATTCAGATTCTCCTCTCTCGGGAGTGTTAAGCGCACCCTACCTTACCACAGCAAGGCCCCGTGGTGACCTCAGGAGGGAACGTGTCCCTCTTGTGCAGCTGACGGTCCACACTGGACACGTTCCACCTGCTGAAGGAGGGAGGGGATGAGCCGCCCCAACAGAGGAAATCGGAATGGAGATCCCATGAGAGGAGGAGGCAGGCTGTCTTCCCTGTGGGCCCCCTGAGCTCCTCCCATGGGGGGACCTACAGGTACTCTGGTTCCTCCAGCTCTGACTCCAATGTGTGCTCACAGCCCAGTGACTCTATGCCTTGAGGTCACACGTGAGGTGGCCCACACTTTATTTGAATTCTTTTTGGTGCCCCAAGTATCTGGTCTAAACCGTGTGGGTAGTAAAGCCCTGGGAGATGGGGGGGATCAGTGAATTGGGTTTATGGGGACAGAACCAAAGGCAGGACCCTTAGGGAAGGACAAGTGAGACCTCTCCCTGCAGCCCCAGAGGGCAGTGGATGTGTGTCCTCTGAATGACAATGACCTTCTCCCCAGGTGTGTACAGGGAGCCCTCCCTGTCTGCCGAGTCAGGGCCCCTGCTGCTGCCTGGAGACAACCTGACCCTCCACTGTCACTCAGAGCCCAGCTTTGACATATTCGCTCTGACCAAGGATGAGGGGCCCACACCCTCCCAGCATCTCCAGGGGCAGCACAGCCCGAACTTCCCCCTGGGCCCTGTGAACCTCACCCACGGCGGCCAGTACAGGTGCTACAGTGGACACAACCTCTCCTATGTGTTGTTGGTTCCCAGTGCCCCACTGGACATCCTGATTGCAGGTGAGGAGCCTGCCCTGCCCCCTGTCCTGACTGTCTGCTCAGGGCTCAGACCTGGGGTCACCTGGGTGGTGTTGGGGTCCACGTCAGTGTTCTGGAGCAGAGGCTGAGCAGGCTGAGGTTTAGGGGAGGGAGAGAAAAAAAGGATGTTAGGGGCCTGTAGAAAAAAGATGTCACTGACAGGGACTGAAAGACGCTGAGAGGGGTCACAGAGTGAAGCTGGGGAAGGAACTACACGGTCCCTCAGCTCAGGGTCAAGAACATGGGGGGAGGGGTGACCCTCTGCACATCACAGCCCTCTTCTCCCCAGGAAAGTACAGGAAACCCTCCCTCTCAGCCCAGCCAGGACACTCAGTGCCCCGGGGAGTGAACGTGACCCTGCAGTGTCAATCTGAGGTCAGGGCTGACACCTTCCACCTGCACAGGGAGGGGTCCCTGGACCCTCCCCAGCAGCTTCATCTGCAGGACACAGCAGCCCCCTCTCAGGCCAACTTCACCATCAGCCCTGTGACCTGGGGTCACCAAGGGACCTACAGGTGCTACAGCTCACTCAGCTCCTCCCCCTTCCAGCTGTCACAGCCCAGTGACCCCCTGGAGCTCCTGGTCTCAGGTGAGAGACCCCCACCCCAGGTCCACTGAGGGAGCAGACTCCATCCCAGGACAGCTCTGGGCTGGGACAGGAAGGAGGGCGAAACAGTGAGGCCGGCAACGGGGGGATCCCACCCCAGAAAGAGACAGAGAAAGTGGGGAGTCCCCACACTCCCCATGCCTCACCCCATTGAGGGTCTGTTCAGTGGTGGTGTGTGGACTGAGGACACTAAAGTGTGTGAAGGGACAACCTTTGGGGGGCATATAATGGACTATGGGAGACAGGAGGAGGCAGGCCCACCCACAGCCTCCCCTGGCTCCTGTGTCCTGCAGCACCGGGGGTCTACAGACCCTCCTACACGCAGACAAACTTCATGTCTGCTGGGTAGCAGAGTCCTCATAGCCCAGGGGAGACACAGACTGCACCAGGCTTCTGCTATTTCTCACTTTATATTTCAACACATCACTTGGGCCTCTTGTCTCAAGCAGCAGGGAGGTCACTGGGTCCCATGTGATCAGCAGGGAGGAAATACATGAAGGGGAAGATGCCCAGCTCAGAGGGGGAGAAAAGAGCAGGAGCCACTCCTGCCTCTGTCTGTGTTGCTGACTCAAGGCCCCTGAGCTGTTCTGGTCCCTGTGGAATAAATCCCACCTAGGAGATCGAGTCACGGAGGCCTCACATTCTGAGTCAGGGTGATGGGGATCCTCTGACAGTTTAAATCAAAGTAGAGTTCACAGAGCCCCTTGAACTGAACCCCTGTGGCAAAATTCTACCTGTATCTGGGACTCCCATCTCCCATCTATCAGAGCAGAATCCACTCCAGGTTTTGAAAAAGCTTGGTCAGTTTAGAACTCAGATGCCAGAGAATCCCTGTGGGAGAAAGAACATGAGCCCAACCTGGGCTTGTCCTGTCTCCCTGGGGACCCCTGTCATTACCTGGGTGTGGGAGGATGGCTGGGCTTCTGCTCCGTTTCCATGACACCAGCTGGTCAGCTGGGTCAGGTCATCCTCCAAAACACCTCCCACCAGAAGTCCCATCAGTGCCCCCTCCTCCTCCCAGAGTTCCCTGCACGGCCTGTGATTTCATTGGTCACATCATCAGGACCTGTCTGTGATCCACAGAGATCTGTGTTGTCATGCAGGTGTGCATCTGAAGATTTGGTTTTTCCTTTATCTTTTTGCTACTTTCTTACCAATATTCCAATTACATTACAAACTAAATGAACACTTAGAGGATATGTTACATTTGGCAATTCTCAAAGCCAAAAATGCCTGTGTTGTACATAGTCAGTTACTTATCTTTTTGAGAAGAAAAACTGATGGAAAGAAGAAAGGAACGAGACATGGAAATGAAGTTCCCGAGTCAGAGACACAAGGAGGCAGCTGAGGGGGAGCATTGCAGACGCCCATCCAGCCGTCACTCCTTCACGGCCTGACCTTCAGGACCAATTGAGGTCCCCCGTGTGCATCTGGGCTTTCCACAGCAATGCAAGTCCAACCCCAGAGATGCTCACCTGGGGGAATGGAGTTGGGTCCCATTAGTCTGAGAGACACATTGAAGATTAGAAAAGAGATGATGACCTAAGCCATCCTACACCTCTTCTCTCATATCCTATCAGTTGGAGGAAAATCTCATGAGGACTCTCTTCCAGGGACTCATCGGGGCCCAGAGGACAAGGTCCAGGCACGTAAGTCAACCCCCAGACCTGCTTCAGCACAATGATGCCCCTGGGCAGCTGGGGGACACACACTGGGTCTGAGCTGATGGTGACCAGTGTGGGAGGGGCCTTGGAGTGACAGCTGGGGAAACTGAGGGGACAAGGATACCCCCTGATGCTGTGGGTCTGATTCTTTTCCAGCAGTTCCTCCCAAACCCTCCATCTGGGCTGACCCAGGCCCCATCATCAGCAAGGGGAGCCCTGTGACCATCTGGTGTCAAGGGTCTCTGCAGGCAGATGGCTACAATCTGTATAAAGAGAGGAGTTCTCAGCCCTTGAATGCGATCGTCCCACAGGCGTCCAGCAACAAGACCAGGTTCCCCATTCAGTCCATGAGCTCACATGACGCAGGGCTGTACGAGTGTGCGTACAGCACTGAGGGCAGGCTGTCTGAGAGGAGTGAGCCCCTGCTCCTGGTGGTGACAGGTAAGGGGGACCCGGGTCTCCTCCCCACTGTGGGCTCCTCCTAGAGGATGAAGGGGACAGAGTGAGGTTTTAGGGAGGCCTCACCACTCACAGCCCACACCTGGGGAAGGTGGGGTGACAGTCCCCTCTAACTCAGATCCTCCTTCTCCCTCAGGAGAGCACAGCGCACCCTCCCTCTCAGCCCAGCCAGGCCCGGTGGTGACCTCAGGAGGGAACGTGTCCCTCTTGTGCAGCTCACAGTCCACACTGGACACGTTCCACCTCCTGAAGGAGGGAGGGGCTGAGACGCCCCAACACAGGAAATCAGAATGGCGATCCCATGAGAGGAGGAGGCAGGCTGTGTTCCCTGTGGGCCCCCTGAGCTCCTCCCATGGGGGGATCTACAGATGCTATAGTTCCTCCAGCTCCATCCCCAATGTGTGGTCACAGCCCAGTGACCCCCTGCACCTTGAGGTCACAGGTGAGGTGGCCCACACTTGGCTGCAGTTCTTTCCTGGGCCCCAAATAACTGATCTAAACCTTGTGCCTAGGAAAGCTGTGGGGGTTGTGGGGGTCACTGACAGAGGTTTATTGGGGACAGAACCACAGGGAGGAGACTTAGGGAGAGACACATGAGAGCTCTCCCTTCAGCCCCAGTGGGTGGTGTGTGTGTGTGTGTGTGTGTTCCCTGGGTAACAATGACCTTTCTCCCCAGGTGTGTACAGGGAGCCCTCCCTCTCAGCCCAGCCAGGGCCCCTGCTGCTGCCTGGAGACAACCTGACCCTCAAGTGTCACTCAGAGCCCGGCTTTGACAGATTCGCTCTGACCAAGGATGAGGGACCCACACCACCCCAGGGTCTCCAGGGGCAGCACAGCCCCAACTTCCCCCTGGGCCCTGTGAACCTCACCCACGGGGGCCGGTACAGGTGCTACAGTGGACACAACCTCTCCTATGTGTGGTCGGCCCCCAGCGCCCCCCTGGATATCTTGATTGCAGGTGAGGAGCCCTGCCCCGCCCCCTGTCCTGACTGTCTGCTCAGGGCTGTGGCCTGGGGTTACAGTAGTGGTGATAGAGTCCAGGCCCGGGTCCTGGAACAGTGGCTGAGGTCTGGGAAAGGGAGTAGCAGGCATGGAGATAAAAGACTCCCATTCAGAGGGACTGAGAGGAGCTGACAAGGGTCACAGACAGTGTCCCTGGGGAAGGACAGGGTCCCTTAGCTCAGGGATAAGTGCATGGGGGGAGGGGTGACCCTCTGCACATCACAGTCCTCCTTTCCCCAGGAAAGTACAGGAAACCCTCTCTCTTGGCCCAGCCTGGGCCCTCAGTGGCCTGGGGAGTGAACGTGACCCTGCAGTGTCGATCTGAGGTCAGGGCTGACACCTTCCACCTGCACAGGGAGGGGTCCCTGGACCCTCCCCAGCAGCTTCATCTGCAGGACACAGCGGCCCCCTCTCACGCCAACTTCACCATCAGCCCTGTGACCTCAGGCCACCTCGGCACCTACAGGTGCTACAGCTCACTCAGCTCCTCCCCCTTCCAGCTGTCACAGCCCAGTGACCCTCTGGAGCTCCTGATCTCAGGTGAGCATCCCTAGCCCCACCCCTGTGTCCTCCTGGTCAGGTCAGCACCCTGTCCCCCAGGGAACTTTGGGCTGGATACAAAGTGAGATGGTCTCTGAATCAGGGTCAGCCTGAGGGGACTCTCACCTCACAGGGGGTTGAACAACCAGAACCACCTCACTGCTGCCTGAAATTCATCCTCCCATGTGGGGCCCAGACAGGTTCCAGGGCCCAGGGAGGCTGGAGAGGCCTCAGGCTGAGCAAAAGGAGGAAAGGCCAGGGGCACCCATCCCGATCCCCCTCCTTCTCCCAGAGACTAAGAGGCCGAGACAAGTGTGGTGTATAGCAGAGGCCTTGCTCCCAGGGAGAACATCAGCCTCACTGGCACCCTTCTCTCCCAAAGAGGCTGGGGGCCAGACGGACTTGCTGGGTGGGGGATCATGGGGCCCCAGGGGCTGTGAGGCAATCAGCTGATGGGTGGGGGGTCATGGAAGAGGGAGATGCTATGGTCCCACCCATGGGAAGGGCAGCCAGGTTGAAGCAGGGTGAAGGCAACACCACCACTTACCCCCATCCTGAATTTTTGGGAGGTTCCTGAGGATGGAGAATCCCCCATGGGTGGGACTGGGGGATCCACAGACAGGCCTGCAGATCGATCAGTGAGAGTGTATGTGGGGAGGTGGTGGGTGTGTCCCTGGGGACAGGGCTGAGTCATGTGCAAGTTCAGGCGCCTCTGGAGGCTCGGACTTGGACACGCCCTTTCCCCCTCTGTGCCTCCAGGTCCCAAGCGTAGAAGGAGAGATTCCGGGTCCAGGGCTTAGGTTTCCTTCCAGTTCTGGCTCTGACCTCCTAGAAAGGGGCCTCCTAGGGAGCCCAGCACTCGAAGCTTGTGTCCACCTGGAGGAACAGGAGGACAGCACAGGAACCCACATCCCGGGGTCCAGTCCCAGCCCTGCCCCGACCAGGCTGGGTGACCGGGGGCATGTGGCTAACCTCTGGGCCACAGTGACTGGATGTGGGGGGGGTCAGCCATTCCTGGTGCACCAGGGCTGGGAGGTCAGAGCAGATGAAAGACAGACCCCAGCACATGCCTCACACACAGTAGGTGCTCATTAAATGGCACCGTTGGTTCATTCACAATGTCACGCCAGGTCAAGGTCTCGACCGGTCCCTGAACATCCTGATTGGGGTCTCAGGGGCCCTCGTCCTGCTGCTCTCCCTCCTCCTCTTCCTCCTCCTCCGACACCGGTGTCAACGCAAAGGCAGGACGTCAGGTGAGTAGGGCATGGGGTGACCTGGGTCACAGGAGAGAGGGGCTCAGAGCACCTGGCACAGGAAATCAAATAGGTGGGGAAGGCACACTGAGCAACGGATTTCTCCAGAATCTCACATCAGAAATCTGGAAGGAATACACTTAATGTCAGTACAGGTATAAAAGTTCAGGTAAACCTCTGTTGTCTTCAATCTCCTGAAATATGAAATACACACACAAGCGTGTGTCAGGGTTTCCTTCTTTCCTCGGGAATCACTCCAGGAGCGGTTCCCTCCCTCCCAAGGCTGACACTGCCCCTCTTCACCAGCCCAGACAGAGGCTGATGCCCCAAAGCTCCCATTTGTGAGAGGAAAGCACCCCTACCCTGTGGGAGGGGGCACAGGGATTTCAGAAGCCAATGGGGGAGGGGACAGCCTGGGAGAGTGTGGGGGTCAGAGGTGAGGACTGATATTCATAGCATGACCTGGCCCCGCACCTCACCCCTGGGTTAGCGGCCCACCTGGGAGAAGGCTGGTCTGCAGCCCTGAGCACTCAGGGTCCCTGCCAGGAGACACACCCCACTCTGTCCCAGCAGGTGCTGCCCTGAAGGACCCACAGCCTGGGGAGGGCCTAGAGCTGGACCCTCAGGTGAGACCCCTGCTTCTGTCCAGGACACCCACCAAGGACCTTCCTGTTGCCCAGTTCGCTGCAGTGGTCACTTCCATTGGGAAGGAGAGTGTGTGGTCTGGGCAGGGAACAGACGAAACAGCAGGTGCAAAGGTCCAGAGGCAGGACCTGCTGCTTCAGACAGATGGGCCCTGGAGCAAGAGCTGCATGAGCAACAGAGAGTGTGTTAGGTTAAGAATCAGAACTGCAGAAGCTTCCAGATGCCCCAAGGCTCAGGAAGTACCTGAAGATTCTATCCTAAGAGTGACTTAATCTGATTTAAAGTTTAAATCAGGAATCTGGCTACACGTGGAAAATTGACTGGAATCAAAGAGACGCTGGTTCTGTCTCACTGTCTCTGCAGCAGAACGGGCCTGATGACAATTCGAAGCAAGTGACCTACGCCCAAGTGAACTTCAGATCAAGACTCAAGCAAGGAGTGGCCACTTCTCCTTCCCCCCTGTCAGAGGAGTTGCCAGACAGAAAGGGCAGACAAACAGAAGAGGACAGACAGATGGACAGTCAGGTGGGTCCCGTCCTCCCCAGGCCCCAGGCTTCCCCAACCCCAACCCCCTTTCACCCCTCTCACTGTCCCCCTGCTCCAGGCTGCTGCCTCTGAAGGCCCCCAGGATGTGACCTACGCCCAGCTGACCCTCATGACCCCCAGACGGAAGACGGGTGCACCCCCTTCCTCCCCATCACACCAGCCCTCAGATGAGCCCAGTGTGTACGCGACTCTGGCCGCCCACTAGCCCTGGGAGGACCCAGACCCCACACTCCAGGGAGGGAGCCTGCAGGGACCCCAGAAGGCACAGGAGCTGCCCCTAAGGACACTCAGGAAGGCCTCAGCCAGCCTGGGGACCTGACATGCACAGGGATGGCCTGTGAACCAAAGGATCACAGGTTCAATTCCCAGTCAGGCCACATGCCCGGGTTGTGGGCCAGGGCCACAGTAAGGGGAGTGTGAGAGGCAACCACACATTGATGTTTCTCTCCCTCTCTTTCTCCTTCCCTTCCACTCTTTCAAAAAAATAAATACAATATTATTTTTAATTTTTAAAAAGGGATGCATGAATATGGACTGGATAAACATCCCAAGAATGAGGATATCTGATTTCAGGAATGAATGAATGGTTTTAGAGTCAAAAACTCATTCAGTGAAATTCAACATTAAAAGAAATAGCAAAAAAGAAAATTACATCAACAAATGCAACCCTTTTGTTAAATCCCTGCACCAATTTATAATGACAAACTCTTCAGAAGTGAAAGGGTATTATCTATAACTTATCAAAGCATCATTCAAACACTTTATAAACAAGATAGTGTTTAAGGTAAAAACTAGAAAACTTTTGGACTTCCACCAAGATGGAGGCATAGGTGGAAACACTGTGCCTTCTCCCACAACCAAGTTTGAATACACAAAGGTTTAGTAAAGAAAGACACAGCCAAAGAACAGAACATTGAACTATACGGAAGTCCGACAACGACTAACCCTTCAACGGGGCGGAGCCAGCAGCGGAGCAGGGTCGGGCAGGACAGATCCCCCGACCCAGGCACACAGGTAGCCCCGACCCAGTCGAGGTGTGGGGCAGACTGACCGCCGTGGCACATTCGCGCACAGTGAGACGGACCGCACAGGCCCCAGCGGGCAAACCTAGTGGTGGAGGGGTGACGGCAGCGGTGGCACACTCGCGTGCAGTGGGACGAAACATGCAGGCCCGGTGAGAGTGGCAGCTGCGGCACCTGCATCAGCAGCGGTGGGAGGCGAAGAGGGAACCACCATTGCTCCTCTTTGACCCCGCCCCCACATTCAGCCCTGGGCAAAACTGTCAGTGTGGAGCCGGACCCCAGCACAGCCTCCACGCATCCAAGGCCTGTGGGCTGCACCAGCCAGGCCCCATAGCCCAGGTTTTGTGGGGGAGGGAGGGAATGCCCCCCATGGCAGATGTGACACCCCCCCCAAAGCCTTCTTCTTGGGGCCCACATTCCCTACCCTCTTACCCCCCAGACTACACAGTGGAGACTCTCATCTGCGTGGGTGTGACTGCATGGGTCCTGGTGGTCCTCGGGGTGCTGCTGCTTCAGGCTCTGAACTTTGAGAGGAGGGCCCAGGCTGCAGCCAGGACAGAAACAGAGGGGACAGGGCACCATTCAGAGAGGGAGAGCCATGGGGCCCGTCTGCTGACCCAGGAGGAGGTGAAGGACAGTCTGACCACAGCTGGGGAAACTGTCTGCTGACTTGTCCAGGGGAGCAGACAGGACAGATGAGGTTTGGGGACAGGAAATGTGAGCCGTGTTCCTGTGGAGACCCCTCCTCCTTCCCACCGTGAGGCTGCCCCTCCTCATCCTCACTGACTCCCCTTGACTGTCCTTCTGTTCTCCCCCCTGTGACAGGAGGGGCCGCCCCACATGGCTGGTCTGGGTTCCCATCCACACTCCCCTCCATGCTAGATCCCACTCACACAAACAAATGTGGTGTCTTCATAACCCGGGAGGGTTTTAAGCCATAAAGACAAAGTACCGACACCTGCTACCTGTTGGGGGAACGTCAACAGTCTGCAGCTGAGTGACAGGAGCCACACAGAAAAGATCACGTCTTCTGTGACTGCGTTTGTGGGAAGTGTCCAGGAGGAGGACACCCACAGAGACGGGAGTCAGGTGGGCTGGTCGGGGGCTGACGAGGAGCAGAGATGGGAGCCTGAAGGCTTTGTGGAATTTGGAGGCAGGGTCATACAAATTTCTTATTAAAACAACATAAAAGTGGTGGTTCAGACACTGTGTGTTGACTACATTTTCATAAATTCTGTATTTTAAAAGGATCAGATCTATGTTACATGAATTTACATCATTAGAAAGAAATGCAAGTGTATGGCCATGGTTCCCTGTGGACCATTTTGGCCTTACAAGTGGCCCCAGGTCCCCAGGCAGTTTCATGGGAGGTGGGACTCCCACCAGGTCCGAGGTGCCCTCAGGGCCCAGGGCTCAGGCTCAGCCCCTGGTGGGATTCCCACCCTCACTCCTGAGTGTGGTGAGTCCAGGGTCCAGGAGGAGCAGCGTCCTTCCTGTCTCCCCTCAGTCTGGGCTCACCTGCCATTCAACCAGGGATGCCCTGTAGATAATGATGCCCCCTGAGGGCCTGGGGGATATGTATTTGGCTTCCGGGTAGCCCTTCCTCCTTCAAGTCTCTCCCGTCTGCATCTTAATCAGGGCCAGAAACAGCTGGGGCCTCTTCACGTCTCAGGCTCTGCTGACCCTCACAACCCCCGTGAGAGCTGAGCTTCCAGCCTTGTCTGCAATGAGGGAAAAGGGAGAGGGAAGTGACTGGCTCAGAATGCATGGCCAATTATGTTTCCCCTCGCCTTAGATTAAATTATCTGAATTGTCTGCAAATGGTGCTACTGCCCAGCACATGGAGACGGAGTGACCAGGGTCAGATGCAGGGTTACCGTCACAGAGCAGGGCAGTGAGGAGGCAGACGTGCTCGGGGGCCTGGATGGGACAGATGGAGAGAAGGTCTCCTGCTCACAGAGATGAGGAAGTCAGAGAGGGGAAGTGGGGGGGAGAGTCCAAACCACACACCCAGCCAGGAGGGTGGGTGGGTATCTCTGTGGGTCAGGTGACCATGTTGTTATCTGCTTTCCACGCCTCCTGCCCCTCAGTGGGTGGTCAGTCATGGGACAGCCTCATAGGCTCCCCAGGCCATGCAGACAGAGATCAGACAAACCCTCAGCTCTTCTCTCTCTTCCCCCCAGTGGTGAACAGGCCCACAGCTCTGACCCTGAGACCCTCTTTCTGGGACCCAGTTCCCCTCCACAGTCACACTCACATGAAGACCCCGGACATTGTGTGGGTGTGACGTCATCGTCCTCCTCTCTGGTCCCCCGAGGACCCTCACTTCCAGCTGAGGGGTTTCACTCCCATGCACCTGAACTTGCCTGTCACAGACCCTCCCTGCACAAAGTCTTGCCTCAGGTCCCCACCTCACTCCAGACCAGCCAAGTGGGGGCACCTGCTGGTCCTTGTTGTTGGAGATGAGGCTGAGCTGACCTCTCCACCCCAAGCAGAGACAACTGGTCCTACAAAGCAGACCCTTCCCGGTGCCCACCTCCCCTCCCCTCCCCAGACTCATGGTCACACTGGGCCTGTCATGGGCACCCCCTGAGCCCAACAGAACAGAGCATACTCTACACACCTCCTAGACCAATATAATGACAGGGAAATGTCCCCACATTTTCTCGCTCAGCTTCAATGGTATTTGTGTTCTGGGATGTGTGTTGGGTTTCGGGAGAAATTCTCATAAACCACACGGAGTACTGATCAGCTCATTACCTCGTGTTAGATGAGGGCTGGAGTTTTATCCCAGTTTAGCATCCAGTCCTCACTCCTGCAGCCTATTCCCACAGAACGTCATCTTCTCAAAGCAGCAACCTGCTCACACATTCCTTTACTGAAAAGTGTTCCCTTACCTGAGAGATCAAACCCAGGAGTCCCTGCAGGGAGCAGGGGCCCCGTGGGACCAGGTCACAGCCTGGTGACTCACATCTCTGCCAATAATCAGCCTCCTCCTGGTCAAAGGTCCTCTGACCTTCCTGTGTGTCTGATCCCTCCCTCACCTGCAGGTCCCCACACTCCATGGCGTCCACCTGTTATGGAGTCTCTCTGTGCTCCATTTTCCTCCTTCTCTGAAACTTACCAACACAACACCCACATCATCCATTGCCTACATATTTGTACTGTCTGGTGTCACTAACCAGCCCTGGGTGTGTCCAGGGGAGGAGTCGGTCACCTTCCCTAATGAACTTCCTGCCTGGACAGGGCACCTGCTCAGTAAACACTGCTTGGTTGCTGGGATAGACCCTCTGATCTCACCCCCATGACCTGGGGCTCAGCCCACATCACAGGTTCGGACCCACACCTGGGCTCACCCTCCATCTCTGGTCCACTTTCCTGTAGGACATTTTTCTTCCTTTTATCACCCACATTTGCTGATTCTGTACGTCTCTGGGTCAGACAATAAATCTGTTTTTACAACTGGTGAAATGGATAAATACCAGCAGTAGTTTGGATGGATGGACACAGACAACGCAGTGGTGGTCCCCAGGGGGAGGGTCAGAGTGAGACAGAGGAGGGTGAAGAGAGTGAAATATATGGTGAGGAGAGATTTGATTTCGGAAGAACGCAGCGCTGTATACAGATGATGTGTTATAGAACTGTGTGCTTGA
>NW_028095161.1:0-851 GCF_014824575.4 Sturnira hondurensis | reverse complement strand
ACATGAGAGGTACCACACATTGATGTTTTTCTCCATCTCTTTCCCCCTCCCTCTTCCTCTCTCTAAGAATAAATAAATAAAAACTTATAAAAAATAAAGAAATGTAAATATATATTAAACAACAAGTAAGCTTTGAAAATATTAGCAGCTCTGCTGAATCTCCTGTCTATCTATATAAATATATATATATATATTTGTATGAAAATATTAGCTATTCTTCAAAAAATAGAATCTTGTTTAATGTATAATTTAGCAATATTTTCAGAAGTACAAATATTTTACTTCAAACTTTTTTTTCAATTTTTTATTTAATTATTTTTCAAGTACAGTTTTCTGTCTATTACTCCCATCCCATCCCACCCCCCATCCTCCCCCCTCCCTCCCATTTCCACCCTTCTCAGTTGTTGTCCATGTATCCTTTATATAGGTTCCTCTAAATCCCTCCCTTATTTCCCCTGAAATTCCCTCCCCTCTCCCCTCTGGTCACTAATAAGTCCTACCATAGGAAGGTGCTGCTTCTAATAGATATATTCTAAAACCTTTTTTAGATATGTATGCTTTTCTCAGAATAAAGCTTCTAAGCTTTTTCTATTTTTGAATATTCAGTCTTTTCATCATAAAATCCTATCTCAAAATAGTTCAATTGAAATAGATTTCAACCACCCAATGTTGTAGACGAGAATAATGATTTAGGGGCATATTTGCATCCTCAAATATATTTCCCCTCATTGTGTCCTATTTGATATTGTATTAAACTACAGAAGAGGTGAATCAGATATGCCATTAAGGTTGTCAAGGCTTAAAATCAGTAGAGTGGATAAAAAAGGTATTACTCAAATGTGTCAAAATGG
>NW_028095160.1:0-614 GCF_014824575.4 Sturnira hondurensis | reverse complement strand
AACCAACTTTTTGGCAAACGGAGTTTTTGGCCAACCTGATTTAACACAAGATTCAACAAGCAGTGCTGCCTCAAAACCCTATGCAGTTTGTTTTGGCCCTCATTGCCCTTATGCTAGCATTCACAGAGAATAGAGAATGTTCTATTGTTTGGGAATTCTGAAATACAATCTCACAGATGCAAAATGCATCACTGTTACAATTTTAAAATAATGGGACCAGAACAATGCTAAACATGCTATGACCCAAAACTTGAGAAACAGATCTTCACCCTTGAATGCACACATTAGAAGCAAAAGCTGGAAATTTACAAGTTTTACACCCATATTAGGAATCTAATAAGGTAAATATACTCTAGGCAAATAGAAGAAATGAACCTGTACAAATGTCCAGAAGGGCAATACATACAATAATGGTGCTGATATTTTACTTTGCTTTCTTTTGTATCTCTTGGTGCAGCATTATGTATAAATTTTACCTCCACATAACACGAGGAACCTGCAGCAGACAAAGCAATGACAAATCATGTTCAAACACACCCGCAACTCTGCAAAACCTGACTCTACTGCACTACAAAGTCAGTTACAACAAAGGTCACATAAACCACATTCATGGC
>NW_028095159.1:0-841 GCF_014824575.4 Sturnira hondurensis | reverse complement strand
TGTCCATGGGTCCTTTACACATGTTTCTTGACTTGACCTTCCCCATTCTTTCCCCTGTTATCCCCTTTTCCCCACCCCTCTCGTCACTGTCAAGTTTGTTCTTCATCTTTACATCTCTGTTTCTCTTTGGCTCATTTACTTATTTTGTTAATTAGGTTTCACTTATACGTAAGATCATATAGTGTTTGTCTTTCTCAGTCTAGCTTATTTCACTTAGCATAATGCCCTCCAGTTCCATATATGCTGCCGTGAAGGTGTAAGAACTCCTTCTTTCTTTGTGCTGCATTGTATTCCATTGTGTAAATGGTTCAGTGTTTTTTACCCGCTCATTTACTGGTGTGCATTTAGGCTGGGTCCAGCAGTTGGCTATTGAAAATAGCACTGCTATGGACATAGAGGTGGACTGATTCATTTGAATTGGTGTTTCAAAATTCTTAGGGTATAATACTAGCAGTGGAATCAGTGGGTCAAAAGGCAGTTTCATTTTTAGTTTTTGAGGAAATTCCATTTGTTTTCCACAGTGGCTGCACCAGTTTGCATTCCCACCAACAATGTACTAGGGTTTTCTTCTTTCCACAGTCTCACCAGCACTTGTTTTTTGTTGATTTGTTAATCATGGTCATTCTAACGCGTGTGAAGTTGTATCTCACTGTTGGCTGTAACTTGCATCTCTCTGATAGTTAGTGATGTTGAACACCCTTTCCCACATGTCTATAGGCCTTCTGTATGCCCTCCTTGGAGAAATGTCTGTTTATGTCCTTTGCCCAGGTGTGGAATCGTATGAGTTCTTTATATATTTTGGATATCAAACCCTTGTCCGAGGTATTATTGGCAAATATGC
>NW_028095158.1:0-734 GCF_014824575.4 Sturnira hondurensis | reverse complement strand
TTTGGCAAATATTTGAGTGAGAAGAGAAGTTACTGGGAGGTTTAAGCACAGATGTAACATCATGAGACTTTTCCAACCATCCCTCTGGCCATGTCATATAAAAGGCCTATGGAGTCAAGGGCAGAAGCAGGGACTAGGGAGGAGGCCACAGGGCTGGCCCAGGCAACAGGTGCTGGCTCCCACAGGGTTGTGGGAAAGGACTGGTAAGAACGGGTTGGATTCCAAATGTCTTTGAAGGCACAGCCAACAGGGTTTGCTGACAGAATGGAATTTGGGAGTGGCTGAGAGGACAAGAGGGTTAATGAGACTGGAGCCCCTAAAGGATGGGGTGGCCACTTACCCGGACTGAGTAGGCCACAGGAGGAACCAGTGTGAGAAAGAGGCCCCAGAGAGCAGTGGGGTCAACATCATCAGAAAACGTACAAGGCAGATAGGAGGGAGCTGTCGGTGAGCATGCCCGTTGCCCCTGAGGGGTGGGGTGGGGGTGGGAGGATGAACAGGAATTCTCCGGGCGAGGGGTGGGGGCATGGAGAGGAGGAAAAATGTCCCGAAGGGGCACTGAGGGCTCCCTGAGGGCAGAGACCACATCTTGTCCACACAACCCGAACACCGAGCCCAGTGCTGGCAGAGCGGGCACTGACCGAGTGACCACATGCACCTCACGTTAACCTCACTGTTGGCGTGCACAGTGCTTCCTGAGTGCCAGGCACAGTTCCAGGTGCTTTACAGCGCCC
>NW_028095157.1:0-1516 GCF_014824575.4 Sturnira hondurensis | reverse complement strand
CCTATGCGGTTTCTAACCAGACCCAGAGTTTAAACAGTGGATGCATCACTTAACAGTAACACATGGGAAGCACCACTCACGAGTGACCCTGTGAACCCTTAACTGCCCCCCTTAAAGCCCCGCCCCCAGCCCTGGATCCCAGGATACAGACTTGAGCTGCCTCCTGTTTCCTTGACAGTTGGCCCTCAGATAAAGTCCTTTCTTCTCCCAAAAGCTGATTGCACGGTATTGGCCTCTATGTGGTAGGGCAGCAGGCCCTTGTTCAGGAGCACATGCCTCTCCCCACTGTGTCCCTAATATCCCCCACCTGGGGGTGACCCACAGGGGTCCCTGCACCTGAGGTGCTCTCAGGTCTCCTGGTCTTCGGGACGATGGTGCCAGCGATGATCTCTGCCAGGCCCCCCACCAGGCCCACAGTCTCCGTCGTCTCCCACACCTGGATCCCAGGAAGGTCGGGGTACAGCAGAGCAATTCTGGGGTAAAGGAGACAGGAACTGTCTAGGGTAAAGGAGAAGAGTGGGCTGGTGGGGCTTGACACACGGGTACCAGTGGAGCAGTTGTCCTGGCCCCAGTGACCCAGACAGTCACAGACAGCATCCTCTGAGAGCAGGAAGGTCAAGTAGAAGAACTTGGGGAATAAGGGCTCAGGCTAGAAAAAGAAACTGCTCTGGGCCACCCGTCAGTGAGTGTTTGACCCCTGCACAGCCAGGTGGCGTTGATCACAGGGGGAAGATGTTGTCCAGGATGCAGATGAGGACGTTGGGCTGGCCCAGCTGCACGTGAAACTCAGAGAGTATGCTCACCCTCAGAGGCACAAGAAGAAACGAGGCCCTGAATCCCAAAGGATCATCCCTGCAGCTGGGCCTTATAAGGACTGGGGCCGAGGGACATTTCCTCCTATGCAGCCATCTGTGGGCAGGCGGCCCCTGGGACTGGAGCAGATGGGGGCAGAGGGAGGAGAGACTGAGGGGGCAGTGGGGGCACCAGTGTGTGCATAAATGGGGAGGAACAACTGGGGAGAAAGACAGATCATGCAATCCAAACAGGTAAATAAAGTCTCAAAACCTCAGACTGAAAAAACTGTGGGGATTCTGGGGGTGGGAGAAACTCCAGCTTCAACAGGAGAGTTCATTGGAGAAACCCACAGGGCCCTAGAATGCACAGAAACCTGCCCACCCAGGAATCAGGACCAGAAGGGCCGAATTTGCTTGTGGGTAGTAGAAAAAATAATTGAAAGCTGATAAAGAGCTGAATAATTGACATTTTTCACCCTGGAACCTCTCCCCCACATACAGGGCCACAATACAGTGTCTTGGTTTGCCGCCCCTCTCCCTCCTGTGACTACCTAAGGCTCCACCTCTTACTATGTAACAGGCTCTTTTCTAGAGAAAAAAAATGTCCCAAATGAAAGAATAGATCAAAGCTCCAGAAAAAAATATAACTAAACGACAAAGAGAGAGTCAGCCTATTAGATGCACAGTTCAAAACATTGGCACTCAGGTTGCTCACAGAAATA
>NW_028095156.1:0-774 GCF_014824575.4 Sturnira hondurensis | reverse complement strand
TTTACTGCCTGTTTTCTTCTAGGATTTTTTGGTTTCTAGTCTTCCAATTAAAAGTCCCACTTCTCTTTTCCAAAATCTGAGAAGTCCTGTCCAGGTGGCTCAGTTGGCTGGAGCATCATCCCATGAACCAAAAGGTCATGGATGGAGTTCCCACTCAAGGCACATAAAAAGGTTGCAGCTTCAGCCCAAAGTCGGGGTGCATGTGAGAGGCAAAACCTCATTGTTTCTCTCTCTAATGGATGTTTCTCTTCCTCTCTCTCTCCCCCTCCTTTCCACTCTCTCTAAAATCAGTAAACATGTCCTCAGGTGAGGATTTAAAAATCTGAGAAATATGTAAAAATAACAATATGATTCAAGGAAGCCAGCATCAAACAAAATGGAATTGAACGATTTTGAAGGGTATTTCCTAAAACTGTAGAAATACAATTCCCCTCACTCGGTCACACCTCTTACACTCAGAACCCAGGCAGCTACAAACTGAAGTGTCTGTATCCTGGGGTATGCTCAATAAGCCATAGTCAATCCTTTATTCTTTCCTTTTCACTTTGCAAACAAAAACATCAAACTGCTGACCTTTTAACACACAGTACATGATAAATACAGTTGGTAAACATCTATAATTATTTCCATGATTATACACCAACCATGACTTTCTGAACATCCATTCATTCTTCAGTTGGATATTGACCACATTGGAGAAAAACAAATGACTTGAAAACAGGTTTTCAGGTAATTTAATTTGGGAGTCACTTGAATGATCAGTGTGCTGATTTT
>NW_028095155.1:0-542 GCF_014824575.4 Sturnira hondurensis | reverse complement strand
CGGGGGAACTGAGTAAAATTCTGGAATCTCTGTGTTCACTTCATGGTGTAACTTCTTTGCATCCTGGCAACTGGTTAAAACCACAAAAGGCCCTTGTATTTGCCTTTGAGGGTAACACGGAAGAGGATATAGCTAATGAGCTAATGACCTACTCAGAAGTTAGTGTTGAGAAGAGAATAGGTCTGAGAAGAGTGGATGTGAGGAACATCTGTGAGGAGGAAAAAGCAAGCTGATCCCTGGAGCAGCATTGGGGAAGGGAGCAACGCTGGGAAGGGAGCCAAGGAGCTGGAGCTGGGCTGAGAGGAGGGCTTGACTGGTAGGAGACCCCTGTGTTTGCTGACCTGGTGGTCTGAGCTGAAGGAATTGCCTTACTGTCATTCAGGGAACATGGCCAATGTCACCAGATCGCAAAACAAACTGGCTGCTACCAATGCCAAGTTGGTGCCAAGAGGGCCTCCTTCCCTGGCTGGATAGACCCCGGGGGAACAGGAAACCACCCAACACCCTCTTCCCCAGCAGCGCCTGGGGCTGTGTGGGGGAAA
>NW_028095154.1:0-1653 GCF_014824575.4 Sturnira hondurensis | reverse complement strand
AGGGAGGACTTTGGATGGGCTTGGGTTTAAGCTGGGCTAAGCTGACACTGAAGTTAGCAGTGGAGCTTTGGGAAAATCCTATAAATTCTCTGAGCGTCTGAATGCTAATGTGTCAAGTGAAGATAAGGGTAGTTCGCTCATATATTGTTTCAAAACATCAAATTAAAATTTAAAACAATTGACACGTGCAACTTGTCCAATAAATGCATCTGTGATAATAGCAACCACACTTTATTGGTGTTGTGTGCCCAGGCCTTTACTCAGTGTCTAACACACAAAGTGCACTCAGTGACTATGTTATGAATAATGAAAGGTTGTCAAGTAAACCTGGTAATGGGAAGATCTAGAATCTAAAAAATTCAGTCAGTCATCTGTAGTTAGTGTGGCATCTTAGTCTTCTGAACCAGTAGTTAATGGAGTAAAATACCAGAGTATACAAAAGGGAAGGTAATAAATTGATGGGAGGAGATTGTGTGTTATCTGACAAAATGGGAACTAACACTCCAGACCCCACCAACCTCGCTCACTTGCTCTTCTCCAACTTAGAACTCAGGAGAAAGGAAATGGATGTGAAGATGTACAGCCCACAAGAAAGAGAGGACCACATGTATCAAGAGGTCAGCGAGCCCCAGGATGATGACTACCTTTGTAAGTGACCCTCACTAAGAAGTGTATTGCAGGGGCGACTTTTCCCACAAGTACCCCCATCTGCCANACCAGTAGTTAATGGAGTAAAATACCAGAGTATACAAAAGGGAAGGTAATAAATTGATGGGAGGAGATTGTGTGTTATCTGACAAAATGGGAACTAACACTCCAGACCCCACCAACCTCGCTCACTTGCTCTTCTCCAACTTAGAACTCAGGAGAAAGGAAATGGATGTGAAGATGTACAGCCCACAAGAAGGAAAGGACCACATGTCAAGAGGTCAGCGAGCCCCAGGATGATGACTACCTTTGTAAGTGACCCTCACTAAGAAGTGAATTGCGGGGACGACTTTTCCCACAAGTACCCCCGTCTGCCACAGATGAAAGTAAACACTACCAGGACATGATCTGTTTGGGGAGGAGGTGGTCGATCCCTCAAAAGGGAAGGCCCTCGAGCCCCTTCCTCCGGGGGCTTTTATGGGGTTGTAATACACAGGAATACAGGGCGACAAGGATCAAACAGTAGATAATATTTCAAAGAAATCTGAGGGCTTAGTCTGAGTCAGAGTCTGTCAGGAAGGGAGTTGGCAAAAACTTCAGGGTTTCCTGCTCAGACCCTTAACATGAATGAAAGCACTCTTAGCAGAGCAGATTTCACAGAATTTTGAGGAATTCTTTGTGATGCCAGATTTTTCCCCGGGATTCGCTCTGGCAAGACAAGGAGCTGCACCCCTCCCCATCAGATATTCAGGCTTAAGTGGGTTAGAGCCAGGAAGCGCTTCTCCCAGAGGACATGGGGACTCGGGCTATGTCACATAGCCGGGGGGCAAGGGTCTATTGCTCGCTTTTTGTTGCAGCCCCCCGAGTCCTTCCATGATGGCCTCCCAGGTGATCGAGTCTGGCTTAGGTTGCCCCTCCTCTGAGGAGTCTTGCCCGTCTCTGACTTCCAACCGTGTTTTGGGGAAAGGGAGGAAACGAAGACAGCATTCGCTACAGAGACAAGCA
>NW_028095153.1:0-1756 GCF_014824575.4 Sturnira hondurensis | reverse complement strand
GGGATTAGTTCCTTATATGAATTTCAGAGAGATCCCTTTCCCCTTCTGCCAAATGAGGATGCAAGAAGTCTGCCAACTAGAACAGACCCATCAGCCAAGCATGATTGTACCCTGATTTCCAGTGTCTAGAACGGTGTAAGAGAAATTTCTGTCATTTATTAAGCAGTCACCCTGCAATATATTGCTGTAGCAGCCCCAAAGGAATCAACCTAACACTTTCTATAAATCTACCATTATTATAAACATTAAGATTACTCTTTACTTTACCATACCTAATTGTAATTTTATCACCAGTTTCTGAATGTATACATGAAGAATCAGATAAGCACAGACATATTTTATCCCATGTCATTATAATAGCAAAATCAGAATTTTAATGTATGGTTTTTCAATTCCAGTATATGTGTCTTTTGACCCAGTAATGCTTCCTCTTAGTGATTGGATTGCCAGGTCAGTCTTCTGTGTGAGACCATGAGTGCTGTGACATCGGAAACTAACTTTCATGTCTGTACCCCATGCAATGAGACAAGGCGTAGAAAACACTGGTGCTGAATGAATCAGAAATGCATGCTTTCAATTCACAAGCAGAGCCCTTGTTGCTACTGTGTATCTCTCCATCTAGCCTGGGTTATAAATCTTTGTACCACCTAGTGGCAAAAATGACTTCTGGGATCTGCTGATCTGAAGTAAAAGGAAGCATATCTTAAACTTAATTTTGCAAATATAACGTCAAGGAGCAAGCATGTGACACAATCTGCTAAATAATTTTCCAAATAATACAACATGTCAGTGACTCGGACACCGACTCGCAGTGTCTGTGGCGTAATGGATGAGATGAGATAGATTGACACAGACTACTGAGTCCTGTGCAGAGAAAGGGATGGCACGGCTTCTCTCTCAAGATGAGAGTGCCTTGGAGTACCTTAACCACTCTCTCAGAGGAGAGAGCATGCCCTGACCATTGCCTTGACAGGCTTTATTGGCTTTCTAATAGCATACATCAAAGAAGGTTCTCATTCATTATACTTAGGTTTGCTTTAGGTAATGACATTTTACAGATAGCAATGGAAGGGATGTTACAGATTACTCCTTGCAGATTAACAAGGAACAAATGCTGCGAATGCCAGAGAACAATAAGAGTGACAGGGCTGGCTGCACTTCAATCGCTGGGAGAATTAGCAGAGACTTCAGGAAGTTATTTTAAAGATGTGCAGCATGCATTTGCTGACTGAACTCAGGGTGAGGGAGTTTCAGCAAGAGCGAGTCACAAAGCAGCCTACCTATAATGCAGGCCTGATTTCCCATGGGAGAACTTCTTCATGGGCATGGTCCTGCATGCCAACTCACCTCCAACTGGATTTCACATGGGTTCTGAGGTACATTCCCACATCTGGAGAAGTGGTCCCAATATGTCTGCCCTTTACCTTCCATTCAATTTTGCTGTGAACCTAAAACTGCTTCAGAAATAAATATAAATCCTTTTTCTTCTTTAGTTGTTAATGTCATTATAATCATTGACTATAGAATTATACTTTTTTGTTCACTCTTCTACCTTTACATCTAACTGTGTTTACTGACACACAAAGCCTGAAGAAAACTCAAAATTGAGATAATTTAGGAGAATTCTATTAGAGCTTGGCAGGCCCTATGAAACTCCTTTGACTGATTTTTGATTTTCAAACAATCCTCACTTTAAGAAAGAATTATTCATTTGAGAGACTGAGAAAGAGAGAGACATTGATTTGTTGTAACAATT
>NW_028095152.1:0-574 GCF_014824575.4 Sturnira hondurensis | reverse complement strand
GTTGGACTTCAGTTTAATTATAGGTTGTTCCAGTTGTTCCATGGACCTACTCCACACACAGGAATGAATATGTTGCTTCTGTAGAAATATGTTAGTGGAACTGAGACAGGAGACTGGGAAACTAGGTAAATTTCTGGGCAAGTGGAATGGGGAAACCGAGACTAGAAAATTAAACAAGGCCACACAATTGGAAAACCTTACAGACAGCAAGTGAATCATAAGACATCATCCCTAACCAAGGGTGTTTGAGGGAGAATGGTTTATACCTCTCCTCTCTTAGCAGACAACACATAGCTGAAATCATCCTGGGCAGGGAAAGAGAGAGAAGAAAGACCCAATTTATGCCATTTGTACCCTCTAAAGCTAAGCTCAAGTCAAGTCAGGGGAACAAATACAAACACCTGATTAAAGCCAGACAGACCCAAGATACAGTCAAACCATGAATCAGACTAAAGAAGAATCCCAAATTCCCCTACAAGCTCGTTTTGATACATCAGCCTCAGAAAAACCTGCCTGAAAGCATGATTCTACTGAAACCCCCCAGAAAATTTTCACCAGCAGAAGAGTGACCAAA
>NW_028095151.1:0-1020 GCF_014824575.4 Sturnira hondurensis | reverse complement strand
ACCGTGCCTGGTCCTCCTGGTGCGCCACAAATGCTCAAAATATACTAGCTACGTTCATCACTCTCATCATCAGTTCGGACAACCTGGCAGCAAAGCTACGCCACATTGTTTCTCATGTGTCAGCGAAGGGACTGAACTGCCCGCTCTGCCAGGCTCGGGGTCTCCTAAGCTGACCCTTGGCTCTCTCCGTTTCTGCGTTTGCACCTGGCATGGGCGCCCAGGCTCCCGAGCTCCAGCGTGAGCCTCGGGACCCCAGTGGGGCTGGCCTGGGGAGGGAGATATGAGGGAGATAACATCTCACAGGGGGAATGGCTTTTTTTAAAAAAAGATTTTATTTATTTATTTTTAGGGAGGGGAAGGGAAGGAGAAACAGAGGGAGAGAAACATCAGTGTGTAGTTACCTCTTGCACGCCCCCCACTGGGGATCTGGCCTGCAACCCAGGCATGTGCCCTGCCTGGGAATCGAACTGGTAACCCTTTGATTCACAGGCGGGCACTCAATGCACTGAGCCACACCAGTCAGAGTGGGAATGGCTTTTATGCTCTTTTTGGAGGCCACCAGTCCAAGGAACAACTGCGGGGCTCCAGGATTTGGGGAGCACTTGCCTCTACACTGTCACATCGCCCCGGTTGCAGAGGGGCAAACGCTGGGCTCACCCACGGGTTTATTTTAAGTCAGCCCCCTTCCTCCCGCTGCAACAACCCTAGCATTCTGCACTTTCTGAGGAGCAGGGGGTTCTCTGCCAGCCTCGTGGGTCTGCTGCAGGAATAACGAAAAAGGACTGCACGGCACGTTGCAAACCAGGGAGACTGCCTCACTTGCCCTCCAGAACTGTGAGCACGTTGCTGCCCCCTCCCTCCCACTGACATGCTCTGTTCTTAATAAGGTTCCCATAAAGATCTCTCCTTTGAGGTAATCATAGACTCGCAGGGGCATGCCACTCTGAGCTGTCAGCATCATTTAGGACGACCTTATAAAGGCTGTAAAACTCCTGCTCACCTCAAATTGAGCTTTCTTAA
>NW_028095150.1:0-506 GCF_014824575.4 Sturnira hondurensis | reverse complement strand
GAGGCATCGGATTAATGTATCTTTTGCACATGGATGTTTATCTCCCTTTCTCCTTCCCTTCCCCTCTCTCTACAAATGAATAAATAAAATCTTTTAAAAAAGTATTTATACTCCTCTTCTTATTGATGAGCAGAGGAGCTCATCAGCAACGTCCCTGCGTCCCATGAGGTAGGGAGCAGAGTCTGATGCCTCGTCGAGCTCTCAGAGGCCTGAAAGTTCTGTTCAGGGCAGAACTAGGACTCTGTCTGCACGGACCACTGAATGGCCCATCACAGCGCCCTGGGGCCAGATGACGGCCTCGGGCCTGGTCTCTGCTCCACTGGCTCCCTGCTCTGAAGTTTGCATGTACTCGGCCTCCCCGAGCATGGTGTCCACAGGTCCTGCAGGGGCTGGGGCCAAGCTGTGGGAGTAAAAATGCCTAGATTTTTTTCAGATTCAACACGAGTTTTGTGTCGTAAAGGTCAATATGAGTGGAGTCACTTTAACATGGAGCCTGAGTGGCCTTC
>NW_028095149.1:0-1372 GCF_014824575.4 Sturnira hondurensis | reverse complement strand
AGACACAAGATTTAAAGAGATAGTCCTCTGAATACTGAGCTTCTGGTGGGGTGGGCGGGAGGATGGGGGGAGCAGAAATAGAAAAAGATAGGAAGAAAGGTCCTTTGGCTACTGCAGAGGGAGGGGGAAAAAGAAGAAATAGAAGGAATTTTAGAGTCCTGCAAAGTAGATGAAAATTATGAAATACGAGGACTTATACCAGCCTCCCCCAATAAAAAAACTTATAGAAGCGTTTGGACTTTGCTAGAACAATGGGATTGAGCTATGTATATTTTAAATATTATGAAAATGAATAATAGGAATATAAATTCCATAGGATAGAGGGGGAAAAATCACCTGCAACTGCCTCCCCCCCAAAATCATCATGTGTCAAAAGTAAAACTTAAGTCTATACTTTAAACATATATATTCAGACCTGTGCCAAGATGGAGGCATAGGTGGAAACACTGTGCATTCTCCCACAGCCAAGTTTGAATACAACAAAGGTTTGGAGATCAAAGACACACCCAAGGACTAGAAAATTGAATTATACAGAAATCCCGACAACGAAGAACCATTAAATGGGGAGGGTATGAGCGGAGGAGCCAGCAGCAGAGCAGGGTCGGGCAGGACAGATTCCCTGACCTAGGTGAGCAGGCAGCCCGGAACCAATCGGGGTGTGGGGCAGACAGACCGTGGTCACACATTCAGACACAGTGAGACGGACCATGCAGGCCCCAGGGGGCAAACTCAGTGGTGGAGGGCTGACGGTGGTGGCACACTCGCGTGCAGTGGAACGAAATTCGTGGGACCAGTGACGGTGGCTGCTGGTGGGGGCCGCGGCTGTAGGCGGCAGAAGGGACGCCATAGTTCCTCTTTGACCCTGCCCCCAAATACAACGTCACAACCCAGCGACTTAGTTGCCCTGTTCTAGTGAACACTTTAGGGCTTCGATCCTGCTATGGAATAGGCACAAACAGCCCGAAAGATCGCGCAAGAAGAAATCAAAGTCCCAGAGCCAATAACTCTCTGCGACCCAGAAATTGCCAGCCTCTCAGAAGCACAATTCAAGACACTGTTTATCAGGATGCTCACAGAACTGGTTGATTATAGTCACAAATTAGAGGAACATATGAAGGCTAAACTAATTGAAATGAAGGGAGATGTCCAGGAAACCAATAGCAATGGAAAGGAAACTGGGACTCAAATCAATGGAATGCACCAGAAGGAAGAACAAAACATCCGACCAGAAAGGAATGAAGACATGAGAATTCAAGAAAATGAGGAGAGGCTTAGGAACCTCCAGGACATCTTTAAACATTCCAACATCCAGATTATAGCAGTACCAGAAGGGGGAAAGAAACAGCCACGAGTGGAACACTTATTTGAACAA
>NW_028095148.1:0-513 GCF_014824575.4 Sturnira hondurensis | reverse complement strand
GACAGTCTTTCAATCAGCTCTTCTTTGCTGTCTTAACTGGGATCTAAGTGAGCGACAACGCTCAGCCGCCGTGTAGGGAGAGCACTGGTGTGGTGGGGAGTCGGGTTCCAGACTGTCGTTCTGACTGTGGTGCCAGTGACACGACCTGCATCACCGCATAAGGGGCGGGGCTGGACCTGCTGGCCTTTTACTTCCCTGCCGACTCTTTATTCTTATCAGATGTTACGCATCGAATCGGTCGCTCTGGACTTCTTTCAGTTTTGTTGTGTGGTCTTTCAAACCTCATTAGAATGTAGCAGCCTGGTACCTGTTGCTGCTGCTGTTATGAGCAGCTCAGGACAATGACCAGGCCATGTTTTGAAGTGAATCCTTGGTCCCACATGGACCATGGGATGTGGGAGTGCCTTCCAAGCAAAACAGCCGTGGCAGGTCCCTGGGCTTGGACCGCCAGTCTTTGGGTCCTGTGACCCATCAGCACCTGAGCTGAGCGGAGCCTTCTTTGGGCTGTGCATG
>NW_028095147.1:0-2761 GCF_014824575.4 Sturnira hondurensis | reverse complement strand
GTGCCATGATTCAGAAAATTTAAACTATTTTAAAATATTTTGATGTTTCCCCTGTATTTTGTGACCATCACCATGTGTGTGTGAAGATGAGAATGAGGATTACATTCATTTTAATTCTGTAACCTGTTTTTTCCCCACTGAGCATGATGAAATGAATATTTCTCTACAGCATTCATTCTGACCTATAATAATAACCTATCGCCGGGAAGTGCTGTGTGGCTCATAGTGGTTTCAGTGTAGTTCCCCACAAGGGCTTTCTTGAGGCATTCTGCCCACATTCAAGGCCACTGGTAATGTGAAAACCCAGTGCAGCCTCAAAAGAGTTCACCCTAGGACGCAGATCCAAGACAGCCTCGTGGAACAGGGAGATCGTGGCTTTCTACTCTGGTGTGTCTCGGTTTCGGCACGTGTGACCAGCATGTCTATATTTTGATGAGTTCTGTGCTTGCTTCCATTGTCACTTGTCCTCCTGCCATTATGCCAGGCAGGTCACACAGGCTCCTCTCTGTTCCCGTTGATATGGGATTATCCTTTATAAACAGTAGCTAAAACTGCATTCAGAAGTTGTCCTATACTTCATGAATTAAACCCAAACATAAATAACAACAGAACCCTTTTCATGTTGAGTTATGACATAATCACACTACTCATAATCTGTGCTGGGTCTTCTAGGCTGAAATCTTGCTAGAGTTGTAGAGAACAGAAGAAAAAAGAGGGGCAATGGTGTTAACGATATAAGCATAAAACTAGTCTGTAATTAATTCCTTGTTCACCTTTTCTCGCCATCAAAGTTCATTCCCATTCATCATCTCATAAACTTCTTTTAGTATAATGAAGAACTTGTCTGGTCTTTGTCTCAGTTTCTGCACAAAGTTTCTAAAACCCTTGAAATTCCCTGAGTAATAGGAGCCAGCACGTGATTAGAGGTTTGGGACTTGGGCCAGCCCGACCTCCAGGGAGTGGAGGGGCCTGAAGACTGAATTCAATCCCACTGTCATTGATCTAATGAATCATGCCTACATAACCAAACTTCAGTAAGAGCTCTGGAAACCAACACCTGTCAGCATTTTGTGACAGGTGACTATACTGCTGTGCTGGGAAGATGACACACCCTGACTCCACAGAGAAAGGGCACAGAAGCTCTGCATTCCCTCCCAGACCCCAGCCTATGAATGGCCTTTCTAACACAACTGCAACCGTGACCTTTGTTTTCCTCGGTTCCGAGTGGTTCCAGGAAATTCTCAAACCCGAGGGCCACACGGATTAGTGTCCTGCTGGTCAGAAGTGTAGGTGGCCTACGGATCCCCAGTGGCTATTGTCTGAAAGGGCAGTCTTGCCGTGGCTGATGCCCTAAAACCTGTGGAGTCTGATGCAGACTCTGGTCAGTTAGCATCAGAATTCAACTGCGTTACAAAGGAGCCAGTTGGGATGGAGACTAGAATGGCTCCCAACCTTTGCATCTTGGAATTATGCTTCCAATTTTACAGGGGAAAATGCTAATGTTTAGAAACATTAAATGATCCTCATTGGGTAATATACATAGTAAGTAGCAGGTCTAGAATTTAAACTCAGATTTGTGTAATCTTTTTGCCTTATGCCAACCTGCTGTAATTCCCACAAAGGTCAGATGTTACAAATGCTTACCCCAGTGCCTTTACTGAAAATGGTGCTGAAAATAGAACTACTAAGGGAAACATTTTTCTGGTCCTAGGACTTCAGTCTTGGTGTGAGAAGCATTCGGAGTGATGTAATTTTTCAAATAAACTCACAAGTGCCCAAACAAAGGCGAATGTGCTGGGAGGCAGCCTGCACAGGCAGGTTCCTCATGTGGGGCAAAGGCTCCCTGGCTTCATCTAAGGAGTGAGAGGTCCACAGTCTTGAATGATGATCAATAATTACTGAGCCTATGGTGCTCAAGGCGGTATTCTGTGTTTGCCTCTGAGGATACAGGAAGTAGAAGCTAAGGTACCTGCCTGTGATCAGCTAACAAGCCACTTAAGTAGACAAATCAAAGCAGAGCAAGATAATTAATTTAGAAGAAGATATTGTTGAAGGTGAGAGTGACTGCAGAGACCTCCTGTAGGAAGACTCCAAGCGGGGCCTTAAAATGTATGCAGGATTTGCAAAAGAGTGACTTCTGAGACTGGAGCAGAGCAGTGTGTTTAAGGGGCCTAGGACAGTGTCTGGAGTAAAAATGATGATAAGGACAATGGTGGCAATTTAGGGGATTCTGCAGCTTGTAGACAGGCACACTCCTTGTTAGAGTGCCCAGGAATATAATAGCTAAAGACATGTTTTGAAATAAAACATACACTATTTAATTTTGTTATTAACAGCCTTTGAATTAGAAGTTCTTTTATAGCTAGAAGGCAGGCTTGTTCCAACAGGAGGGAGAGGCCCCAGTTACTGGTGAAATATATAGACGGCCTGAATGGAGGAGGCGTAGGTTATGTGATAAGGAAAGTCCCAAAGCCTGAGGTTTATCAAACAAGGAGAAGACTGAATGTGATGCAGCTTTAATCTCCATAGGAGATTTGTTAGTAAGATGTTAAACCAGGAGTCAGGCCAGTGTCCCCAGACTATGGTGGAGAACTATAGGGAGCCTATCTGCATGGTGTGAGAATATAGCTCAGCCCCTACTCGGAAAGGCCAGGGGGAACAAGTCGGCACACAGGACCACACCACAGAGAGGTTTCCCCATAGGGAATGAGGCCTGCATTGTACCTAGGCCTCTGTGAGGTTTGCTTTTGCTAAAACTCCC
>NW_028095146.1:0-727 GCF_014824575.4 Sturnira hondurensis | reverse complement strand
AGAACCCAAGTCCTGGGGCACTCAGCAGGGAAGGTTGTGCCCCAGGGACTGGACCAATGAGAGGAGGGAGTTTTCCTGGGGCCCCTCCCTTTGCCCTTGGCTCCTGGGTTCTTAGTCCTCCAGCCACAGGGTATTAAGGCTGGGTGGTGCCGGCTTCCTGGGTGCAAATTGCTTCAGCAGGCAGGACCTAAGGAGATTAAGGGCAATCCAATCACCTTGGATGGAGTCAATGGTAATCAGGTTAACCTATAAGCCTTCCACACCTCTTGGAGTTTTCCCTTTAATTTTTCCAGGAAAATGGTATGCCCATTACAATGTCGCATCTGTATTTGAAAGTGTCATTGACAAACAACTTTTCAGAGCATCAGGAAGAGGGATGTTCCACTGACCTCAAGCCCCAGTGTGGGGCAAGCTCACCCTTGGATGTTGGGCGTGAGCCCAGACAGAATCTTCAGGGGAAGATGTTCTCAAGACTAGAAATGGGATGGTTTCAGGAAGTGAGGACAGAGAGAAAATCTTGTAGACTGTGCAATTGAGCACTAACATTCAGGTGGAGTCAATGTACATAAACTTTGGATTCCTCCATCTCTTTATTTGGCTGAACCAGCGAGAGACATTGTTGTATTGGTAGGGATAGTGGTAGCAGGAGAGAATGTAGATTTGTTAGAGGAGGGACCAAGAAGGTGTGTAGGCAGAGATGGGCTTTCCTGGGTGATAAAGTCAGGGA
>NW_028095145.1:0-515 GCF_014824575.4 Sturnira hondurensis | reverse complement strand
CCTCTCCAGGGCATTGCTGTGCACAGAGAAGGAAATAAAAAATGGGGACCCTGGCGACCAAAGATGGTTCCATGCATACTTTTTATGTGAACTTTTTATTGAATTACAACATATATGTATAAATGCTGAATTATGAATGTATAACTCTACGTGTTTCCAAGGGAACACATCTGCATCAACAAACAGCACCCCAGAAACTTCCCTCATCCCTCTTTACTCATTGTCTAAGGTAACCACTATCTTGACTTCTAACATCATGGATTTGTGTTTTGCCTGTTTTTGAACTTCATATAAATGGAATTACACTGTGTGTATTCTATTACATTTGACTTCTTTCACTCAAAATTTTATTCCCGTGATTCTTTTATTTTGTGATACGTACCAATAATTTGCTCATTTTCATTGCTGTGTAGAATTTCATTGTGTGACTATATCAGAATTTACTTAACTATTCTACTGTTGATGCACAATTGTGTTGTTTTTGGTTCCGGGCTTCTACGAATAACACTGTGACG
>NW_028095144.1:0-1193 GCF_014824575.4 Sturnira hondurensis | reverse complement strand
GTGTGAACTTCTGTGATAGAATACCTGTGAGATTCAGTGGTGTAGTCTCCTGATCTCTCAAGCTCACTGGTCTTGTGCTGTCCTTTAAGTTGGCTTTGTGTTTGTCTTTGGGTTTTGATTGTTGTTGGGTCTTTTTTTGGTGGGTCCTTCCCACCAGCTGGTTAACTGGTGGTCCCTCTGTCCACCACCTCTTGTAATTTGTTGTGCTGGAGAGGCCAAATTTTGTTGAAACTAGTTCTTCTGTGTGTACAAGGTTTTGAGGAATCTCTTTTGCTCTTGTTCAGTTGTTTGTACTGGGTAGTTTCTCCACTATTTAGCTGTATTTCCAGAGAGGTCCTGGATTGAGGTTTGTGTGGTTTTCACTCCCTTCTTTACCATCTTCTGTTGTTATCTGTTGATGGTTCCTTTGTTGTTGGGTTTCCTCTTCCAGTGGAATAGGTGTTCACCATTTTGTGTTCACTGCTTCTACCTATTCTTTTTTTGTGTTCAGTTCATGAGGAAGACAAAATAGTTTAAGACAGCAAGAGAGTATTCTACGATATTTACAGTAACAGCCAGTAGAGAAGAGATAGGAGATCCTTTGACTATGTATAGTGTTAACTGTGATCTTCCACCCAACTAGCCACTTTTTAGAAAGGATGGAAAGAAGATAAGACCCTTGTTGGGGAGGGAAGGATTGTGAGTTTGCTCTAGAAAGCAGTGAGGTTGTGGGAGGTCAGATTCTGAGGTAAGGTGAGAGTAAAGGATAGTACATAGGTGTAGTGTGTGAGAGGAGAGTTAACCACTAGAGTAATAGAGTTCAGGAAACTGTGAAGTGGGCTAAGATTCAGGAGGGGTGTTGTATAGTATTTACAATTGTATGGAACAGCTATTATTTACAATAATAGTAGACCAATAATCATATGACAGAATCTATGTGATTTGGTTAACAAGAATAAGGAGTATAGGACCTTGAGTAGTGTGCTAATGGAACAGGAGTGAAGTAAAGGACAGTAAACTACAAATACACTGTGAAAGAGAGAACAGGGGAAACCTGTCCAAACAAAACAAAACAAACAAACAAACAAACAAAAGAAAAACCTCTTTTTGGTTTCAAACTGGCCCAACCAGTTTTTCTGGTCTTGCTGGCTGCAGCAGGCTGAGGGGCCATTTGTATGGCTTCTCTCCCTTTCCAATGTGCATTCAGCCAGTCT
>NW_028095143.1:0-1106 GCF_014824575.4 Sturnira hondurensis | reverse complement strand
CTTCAAAGGAGCTTCCTGCAACAATCTATGAAAGACTTAGAAATGTTTGCTTGTATATAAATGATTCTTTAGTATATAAATGATTTATATACTAAATCAGTTTATAATTTGAATCAGTTAGTATATAAATGATTGAAACTCACACTAGCAAAATCAAAATATAATAAGAAAGAGGTTGATTGTTGAGGGTGTAACCCTCAGGAAGCAGTACAGTTTTGCTTCATAGCACAACTCACTTGCACGAGTCCAGAATACCCAGATGTAACCATATTTTTACCTTATAGGAAAACCAGATGAATTTTACTACAAACAAATGATATTATTGACCTGCTATTGATATGAAAGGCATTTAAGATAATACTTCATATGATTTTGTTACACCATGCATTAAGATGGCTGAATTTTATCTGGATAAAATTGTTTCGTGAGTGCTAGAAGATGAATAATGCATATTTCCAAGCAGTAACTCTCTGCTAATACAGATATGAGGCTGAGTCCTAACAGCAACTTCAAGAGAGGTGGTCATTTGCCTGATGGCTCTGGGTAAAAGCTGAAGGGAAGACTCAGGATTTGTAGCAGAGCCTTGTCATCCAAAGTATAGTCCATTGCTGAGCTGAAGCAACATTCCTAGTTCTAGCCCTTAAATAGCAAACAAAGATCTCATTGATTTAACATTGCTTTTCCTCAATTTCCATGTTAACACCAACTACTCTAGTTTTGTGCTTATAGCTATGATTACGAAGTTTGTAATCAATACAGTGGCCAGAATAACAAGAGCCACGGCATTCATCAGCTAGAAAAGGCCATTGCTTAAGATCTGTTTTATAATTGTTTCAACATGTTATTTCATGATGATTGTTTTGGGGAAAAAATAAATTTGTATATAGGCTTTGTTAATTTTTTTTTTTTTAGCAGCTCACAATGGTATCTAACCAGTGAATTCCAATTAGGGCACTCACAAGCCAAGAAGAGATAAGACAATCAATTGACATATGGGAAGAAATAATGAATTTATATTTATCTAGATCTTTAAAAGAAATAAAATAAGCCCTAATAGTATTTAATATACAGTTGACACTGACACCATAAGTTGGTCAACCTGTCAT
>NW_028095142.1:0-566 GCF_014824575.4 Sturnira hondurensis | reverse complement strand
AATAATACAGAAATACTGGCAGGTGTAACTGATTGTGGGAGGAGTCGGAAATGGGGTTGCAAAGGAAGATGTGTGTGGGGATTTAAACCCAGACGAGCAGCCATTAGAGGGAGAGCCATGTGGCTTTAGCAGAGTGTGGACCCTCTCTTGGACAGGTGAGGGGGAGAGCCATGCTGTTTTGGAAGGATGTAGATCCCTGCAGCCAGGAAGAGAGAGCCTCGCGTTTTCAACAGAGTGAGGACCCCCTCTTGCCCAGGTGAAAAAGAGAGCCATGTGGTTTTGACAGAGTGCAGACCCCCTCTTTCCCAGGTGAAAAGGGAAAACCACGCAGCTTTGCCAGAAGGGAGATCCCTGTGGCCAGGTGAAGAAGAAAGACACACGCTTTTGGTGGAGTGCAGACCCCTGCAGCTTTCGTAGAAGAGGCCCACGCAGCTTTGGGGCGCTCCCTTTGGCCGAATGGCCTGGAAAGCAGGAGAGTCTTTGACTGGATCTTGGTACAAAGAACTCTTGCCAGTGTTACCGAACAAAGGGTCCGAGGGGGGGGGCAATACTTGGCCCACCGAGGG
>NW_028095141.1:0-825 GCF_014824575.4 Sturnira hondurensis | reverse complement strand
GGAAAGGGAATATGCCGTTTTGGAGGAATGTGAGTCACAGAAGGAGGAGACAAGGTGCACAGGGTTTGACAAACCTGGGGAGGGGGGGCTGTGCAGAGGAGACATGCCGCCGACCCCCGGCAGCAAGGTGTTCGCGAGGTGAGGCGATGGACTTAACTTAATTAAAATAATGGAGAGGTCCAAGTGCTCTTAGTGGCAAATGGCAAATTTATTCAAGGAACTGCTGGCTTATATGCAGAACTACAGTGGCCTGAGAACAATGCTGTTTTACAAAGTTTGTACATTCCCTGAAGGCTATCAAGAGGGCAAGATGTTCTCACATCCTGAGAACATTTGCCCACAGATAACAGTGTCCTTATTACTATC
This sequence comes from Sturnira hondurensis, assembly GCF_014824575.4. Lineage (NCBI taxonomy): Eukaryota > Metazoa > Chordata > Mammalia > Chiroptera > Phyllostomidae > Sturnira > Sturnira hondurensis. The sequence goes on along the minus strand of NW_028095141.1, from coordinate 459 downwards.
ACTTCCTTGGAACATGACCCACATGCCAAGACCTTGTTCTTTCCTTCAAGGCTGAGAAGGAGAAGGTCCGGAAGATGTCAAGATACCCGCCGGCTGCAGGGACCAGAAACCAAGTCCTGCCACCGTTTTCACAGTGGGGGCTCTGTCCGTGGTCCCCTGTGGCCTCGTGGGCTCCCACAGAGACACAGTTACAAATGGCCAAGGTCCCAGTCTTTGAATGGAAACAGTAAGAATTGGGAGTGCATTATGCAGAAATCTGGTGGAAGAATGCTCCAATCAGAGCAAATAATACATGAAAGTTTCTGAGGCTGGAGGTTCTTTACCTTTTAGAGGAATGTCAAGGAGGCCAGTGGAGCTAACAGAGTAAGCGAGAGTGACAGAGGAGGTGGGGTCAAGGAACTGGTGAGTGGCTGGATGGCAGGACTTCACTGGCCGGCACAAGGACCTCTGTTTTCCTCA
>NW_028095140.1:0-1367 GCF_014824575.4 Sturnira hondurensis | reverse complement strand
CTTAAAAATGCGGCCACCATTTGGGGTTGTTTATGGTTCCATATAAATTCTTGAAGTGTTTGTTCTATGTCTGTGAAATATGCCATTGGTACTTTAATAGGTACTTGAATGCCATTTAATTTCATTGAATCTGTAAATTGCTTTGGGTAGTATGGACATTTTGATGATGTTAATTCTTCCAATCCATGAACAAGGTATATGTTTCCATTTATTTGTGTCTTCCTTGATTTCTTTCTTCAGTGTTGTGTAGTTTTCTGCATACAGGTCCTTTACCTCCTTGGTTAGGTTTATCCCCAGATATTTTATCTGTGTTTTTGCTATATTGAATGGGATTTTTTTCTTGATTTCTGCTTCTGCTGATTCATTGTTAGTATACAAAAATGCCTTTGATTTCTGGATATTGACTTTGTAACCTGCTGTTTTGCCAAATTAATTTATTAGTTCGAGCAGTTTTTTGGTAGAGTCTATAGGATTTTTCATGTACACTATCATGTCATCTGCAAACAATGACAGTTTTGTTTCCGTCTTTCCAATTTGGATGCCTTTTATGAAATATTTTTTTCCAAACATTCTTAATTAGGGGAAGGGTCACAACCTTTCAGGAGACTGGTTTCCAGTTAAAGGTTCATTCAGTTTCATCTCTCTCTTCTCTGTTTTCAACATGTGCTCTCCTTTCAAAACTCTAACACAATGTCAGCTTTCTGTTTTCTTTTTTTAGTGCAGAAAGTTTACTTATAATTATTAATTTGAAGATTTTGTCATAAATTTTCTACATTTTTTCTTTCTGATAATCTCTGGGATTTAACCAGAAATCTAAATTTGGTTTAAAGAACATCAGGTATAAACATGTAACCTGTGTAAGACTAGGGTTCTTACTTGCACATCTTTCAGGAGTATGGAATAGGGAAGAGCAGGAATCAATGATTGACAAATGAGAAATTCTAAGTTTTCAATTTCCTGACCTCTTTTTCTAGTCCTAAGCCTTTCATGGTAGATATTTTTAGAGTCAGCAAAATGGAGTTGCCTGTAGTCCCTCATCCTTTTCAACTTTCATGAGGATTAAAATTCTTCAAAGAGCTCTAATGTTTATTTAAAATTAGCTTTTATTTTTCTGCCTATTTCAATCTGTAATCTTATAATGTCTTTGTTTTATTCATCATCTTCCACTATATCATTTTTCTAGGTCCAGCACTTAGTTTACTTATTCCTGCCTTATTTCAAAAGCATCTGAGCTTAAGTCTTTAAAATTCATTCCATTGAATTTTTTAAATATATTTTATTGATTATACCATTACAGTTGTTCTGTTCCCCCCCTTCACTCCCCTCCACCCGCACCCTCCCTCCCCCACCATTCTCCCCCCCTTAGT
>NW_028095139.1:0-518 GCF_014824575.4 Sturnira hondurensis | reverse complement strand
GCCTGCTCCTTGTCCCTGGCCCTCGGAGTGGGGGACTGGGGAGCCGGACACATGGCTCCGGCCAGGACCAGGGAGGTCCTGCCCCGTGTCCACCACCCAGCAGGCCTTGCCCGAGCAGGGGGCGGGGTGGAGACCCCAGGACCACAAGCACCCACAGGCCCAAATGGAGGAGAACTGAAGCGGCGAACAAAGACTGTGAAAAACATCGGACAATGAGCTTTAGGGGCTTGTTACCAACAGGAAGTAGGGCAATTCCACGTTTTGGGGTTCTGAGCCCCTGGTTGCCGTGGGAGCCTGACACACGCCAGGCCATCTCAGTGCAGAGAGACGGACCCCTGCCCGTCTGTCTCTCAACCTAACGGTGACGGTGGCAGGGGTTCCAGTGGGTCCGTGGGGCACACCCGGAGCCCCGAGCGCTGCCTCACGCAGCTTACCCACCCTCAGACGGAAGGCGGGGCCGAGGTGGCCTCGGGTCACCCAGGAAGAAACCCACCCAGGGCTGGAGTCGCTCATCCGAC
>NW_028095138.1:0-699 GCF_014824575.4 Sturnira hondurensis | reverse complement strand
TCCTCTGCTGGGATTATATCCTAAGAACCCTAAAACACCAATCCCAAAGAACCTATGTACCCCAATGTTCGTAGCAGCACAATTTACAATAGCCAAAAGGTGGAAGCAACCTAGGTGCCCATCAGTAAATGAATGGATCAAAAAAGCATGGTACATATACACATTGGAATTCTATGCAGCAGAAAGAAAGAAGGAGCTCCTACCCTTTGCAACAGCATGGATGGAACTGGAAAGCATTATGCTGCGTGAAATAAGCCAGGTGCTGAAAGACAAATACCATATGATCTCACCTTTAACAGGGAGCTAAACAACAAAACAGACAAGCAAGCAAAATAAAAACAAAGACACTGAAATAGAGAACAGGGGGACAGCCACCAGANAACTAGTATAAAGGACACATGGACAACAACTAAGGGGGGTGGAAAGGGAAGGAGGTGGGGAGCATGGGGGGTGGGCTGGGATGGGAGTACAAGACAGAAAACTGTACTTGAAAAATTATTAAATAAAAAAATAAATCAAGAAAAAAAGACAATTCGAGATGTAAAGTAGAATTTGAGATGAGGTGAGAGTACGGCCAAGTTACGTGTGACAAGTGCCATGAGAGGTACAAGTGTAGGAGCTTGAAGGAGGGAGAACTGGTTGGGCTTGAGTAAGTGGCAACACTTCATGGAAGAGTAGGAAAGATGGTGAAGGACAAGG
>NW_028095137.1:0-835 GCF_014824575.4 Sturnira hondurensis | reverse complement strand
CAGGCGGTCCCACATTCGAGTGCAGATGAACCAGGCAAAACTGAGAGAGACCGCGCGACCCAGGGTCTCAGGGCCAGAAAATAGAGGCTCAAAACACAGATTGAAAACACCTGTGGCGGTTGAGGTGCAGGGACAGACTCCCGGGCTCACAGGAGAGATCATTGGAGAGACCCACAGGGTCCTAAAATGTACACAAGCCCCCTCCACCCCGCCCCCATGGGAATGAGCACCAGAAAATTTCAGTTTGCTTCGGGAAGCAGGGGAGGGGACTCAGATAGGACAGAGAGTGGACAAAGTGCCATAGTCCCCTCTCAGACCCCGCCCCCACATACAGCATCANATACAGCATCACAAACCAGCAAGGTGGGTTACTCCTCCCTGGTGAACACCTAAGGCTCCGCCCCAAATACATCACAGGCATGATAAGACAAAAAAACATATGGCCCAAAGGGAAGAACAGACCAAACCTCCACAGCAAATACAACTAAGCGACAAAGAGGTAGCCAACCTATCAGATGCAGAGTTCAAAGTAGTGGTGATCAGGATGCTTACAGAACTGATTTAACTTGGTCACAAATTAGATGAACAAATGAAGGCTATGCTAAGTGAAATGAAGGAAAATACACAGGGAACCAATAGTGATGGGAAGGAAACTGGGGCTCAAATCCATGGAGTGGACCAGAAGGAAGAAAGAAAAAAAAACCAACCAAACAGAAAAGAATGACGAAACAAGAATTCAAAAACATGAGGAGAGATTTAGGAACCTCCAGGACATCTTTAAACGTTCCAACATCTGAATTATAGGGGTACCAGAAGGGGGAAAGAAACAGCCACG
>NW_028095136.1:0-767 GCF_014824575.4 Sturnira hondurensis | reverse complement strand
CCTGTAGCCATTAGGAGAGAGAGCCACACGGTTTCAGCAGAGTGCAGACCCCGTCTTGGCCAGGTGAAAGGGAAAACCACGCAGCTTTGCCAGAATGAAGATCCCTGCAGCCAGGTGAAGAAGAAAGACGCGCTTTTGGTGGAGTGCGGCTTTGGTAGAAGAGGCCCATGTGGCTTTTTGGGGTGCTCCCTTTGGCCGAGTGGCCTGGAAAGCAGGAGAGACTTTGACTGGAACTTGGTACAAAGAACTCTTGCCAGTGGAAGGTGCCTCATGACTTTGGATTAATTGGAGATCCTGCCTGGACAGGCGACACAGCTCACAGTGCCTGTGCCCTGAAAAACGGACGTGTGCTCTTTTCCTGATTTACGGTACCCGGAGTTGGGACAGTGGGAGAAGGGAGTGCTGTGTGTGTGTGTGTATGTGTGTGTATGTGTATACCCTTAAAGACTTTAATATTTTAAGGAAAGCATTAGGCCTGGATAGCATTAAATAAACATTTTGTTTCCTTTTCACAAATCTCTGGCATTGAGAGATGTCTTTCCAATTGGCGGTGGACAGAAGAGCCTAATAGATATTAGTATACTGTCCTTGGGAGAGGCCTCTGTCTTCTGAAGCAGTTTTTGGCATCCCTGGGTGGGCCAAATATTGCCCCCCCCTCGGACCCTTGTTCGGTAACAGAACTGCTGTCCATCCCTTTAACCAAACATGAAACCCCGAGCAAATCCGCTATGCTCTTCCTCCTTTTATTCACATCCAATCAGTGACAT
>NW_028095135.1:0-1182 GCF_014824575.4 Sturnira hondurensis | reverse complement strand
CATCTGCAGAAGTGCCAGCGAAGGATACTTCTACAGAAGGGGAAGACACTTATTGCGGGAAACCCGTTTCGTACGACATGTCCCTATTGCCCAGGAACAAAAAATGGCAAAACGCTTCACTCTACATATAACACAGTACCTTCAGCAGAAGTGCAAGGAAAGGACACTTCTACACAAGAGGTAGAGGCTTATCGGGGGAAACCCGCTTCCCAAGAAATGTCCCTATTGCCCAGGAACAAAGAAATGGCAAAAAAGCTTCCCTCTGCAAATAACACAGTACCATCTACAGCAGTGCCAGCAAAGGATCCTTCTACACAGGAGGTAGACACTGATTAGGGGAAACCCGATTCCTACAAAATGTCCCTATTACCCAGGAATGAAGAATCGGTAGAAAGCTTCACTCTGCATATAATACATTACGTTGCGAAACAGTACTAGCAAAGGATACTTCTACACAAGGGGTAGAGACTAATCCGGGGAAACCCGCTTCCTACAAAATGTCCCTATTCCCCGGAACAAAGAAACGGCGAAACGCTTCACTCTGCAGATAACACAGTACATTCGCAGCATTGCCACCAAGGATACTTCTACACAAGGGGTAGATGCTAATCGGGGGAAACCCACTTCCTACGAAATGTCCCTATTGCCCAGGAATGAAGAAACGGCAAAAATCTTCACTCTACAGATGACACAGTACCTGCCCCAGAAGTGGAACCAAATACTTCTACACAAGGGGTAGAGACTTATCGGGGGAAACCCACTTCCTACGAAATGTCCGTATTGTCCAGGAACAAAGAAACGGCGAAACACTTCACTCACCAGATAACACAGTACCTTCCTCAGTAATGCCAGCAAAGGATCCTCCTACAAAAGGGTTAGAAATTTATCGGGGGAACCCGCTTCCTACGAAATGTCCCTATTACCCAGGAACGAAGAAACGGCAAAAAGCTGCACTCTGAAGATAACACAGTACCATCTGCAGAGGTGCCAGCAAAGGATACTTCAACACAAGGGGAAGACCCTTATCGGGGGAAACACGCTTCCTACGAAATGTCCCTATTGCCCAGGAACAAAGAAACGGCGAAACACTTCACTCTGCAGAAAACACAGTACCTTCCCAGCAGTGCCAATAAGGATACTTCTACACAAAGGGTAGAGACATATCGGGGGAAACCGGCTTCC
>NW_028095134.1:0-909 GCF_014824575.4 Sturnira hondurensis | reverse complement strand
TTTCTGTAACTGTTACCAAAAAGGAAGCCTGACAGAAGTATTGAATGGATTTAAGTCTGTGTATAAGAAAGCGTCTGCACATCTATGAAACTGTGAAACAGCCCAGGCCGCTGTCTGAGTCCACTGCGTGTGAGCAGCACCTTCCCAGAGCTTACAGTGGGATTCAGCCTCTCCTCCCGCCAGGCGAAAGTGACCTCCAGCCAAGTCACCAAATCCTGCCTGGTGAAAAATGCTGAACCCAACAGGATGCCATGGATTTACAAAAAGAAACACAAATAGCCACACTTGGCAACAACCTACAAACAGTACAATAGTCTCTCCTTAATACCAGAGTTAAACAGGAGGACAGCTATTTTCTCCTATCTTCTGTGCAGATGCCAAGTTTCAAAAAAGCGATCATCACAGTAACAGTAAGAACCTAACCCTGGTTTAGAAACAAAAGTAAAACAGCACTGTGACAACAGGGACCAGAGAACAGTACGAATACTAGAAAATTATAGAAAGTACTTTATATAAAAATGATCCCCCCCGTTTTTAAATAAGCCCATTTCAGAAAGTTGAATGTTTATGAAGGAAATGCAAGTTACCATATTGGCACAAATACCCCAGGTACAGCCCAGCTTTGTTCTCATTTCACACAGTGCCTCACACAAACATTTTTATAGTGAAAAGTCACGGTTTTGCTACCGAGTGCCACCCGCTGTGCTTGGACTCCTGTTTCTTCAAGCAGAGCAACGGGTGTGAGGACGCCCGCAGGCCTTGGCACAAAGTCCGGAGCGCTTCACGAAGCTGCGTGTCTTCTTCGTGCAGGGGCTGTGCTAGTCTCCCCTGGTCGCTCACTCATACTTTAGCACACATGCTGCCGAAGCAAGCACGGAATGATTCCCTCTAAAACGTTTATTTGCTGTA
>NW_028095133.1:0-884 GCF_014824575.4 Sturnira hondurensis | reverse complement strand
CTTCAGGCCCGGTCTCATGGCAGAGACATGCCCTTTGCCTCAGGCTGAAGCAATTGTCAGCCCCAATTGACCCTCCCTGGGTCCTGGGTGGCAAAGGCACTCTCCCCAACCGGCTACAGTGACCTTCACTAGGTCTTCAGGTATGGAGACATGCTCCTTCAGGCCCGGTCTCTTGGCAGAGACATGGCTTTGCCTCAGGCTGACACACTTGTCAGCCCCAAATGACCCTTCCTGGGTCCCAGATGGCAAAGGCACTCTCCCCAACTGGATACAGGTGACCTTTCCTAGGTCTTACAATACAGGTTTCTGATCAGAAACAGAACACATATGAGAAATTTGCTCTCTTCCCACCAAACCAGAAAACAAGTAGTTGAGGTTTCCTTTACTCCAGGTTTAAAACTTTCACATTCTTTACATATATTTCTGCTCATCTAGATTTAACCATCATTCTCTTTTAATCTTGGTTCCTTCCCCGCACTGGGAAGGACTATACTTAAACTCAGTACTTAAACTCAGTATGTGGCAGCCAAAAATCCCTAGCAGTACAGGTACCTTCTACTAAAAGTCCCTAGATTCGCAGGGACATTTGCAACTTTCTGAAGTTAGACCTTGCAAACAACTTATAAATCAGATGGTCACTCTCAGACCACAGTTCATGACCTTCAAAACCAGAACTATTACTATCAGAACCAGTTACACAGAAAACCTGACTGCTGCAGTGCCCACACAGCAACAGCATACAAGCCTATAATCTAAAGAGAAGCCTTAGCCAGTTCCAAGATGGCGGAGCCCATGCACGTGGGATCATCTAACATGGCGGCACCCACGCATTCGGGGTCGTCCAAGATGGCGACGCCCATGCATGCTCTGTCCTCCATGGTGGG
>NW_028095132.1:0-1197 GCF_014824575.4 Sturnira hondurensis | reverse complement strand
AACAACAAAACAAACAAGCAAGCAAAATATAACCAAAGACGCTGAAATAGAGGACAGGGGGACAGTGACCAGAAGGGAGAGGGGAGAGAATTTCAGGGGACATAGGGGAGGGATTTAGAGGAACAAATATAAAGGATACATGGAGAACAACTAAGGGGGGTGGAAATGGGAGGGAGGTGGGGAGCATGGGGGGGTGGGTTAGGATGGAAGTGGGGGAAGGAAAACTGTACTTGAACAAGAATTAAATAAAAAAATTAAAAACCCATAAGTATCTTATGTCATTATTAAAATAATATTTAAAGACTCAACATGGGAAAATGCTTGTTATAATTTTAAAAGAAAAATGTGGGATAATAGACTGTATAGAGTATTAACTCAAATTCTGGAATAGTTTTATAGAAAAAAGACTGAAAGGAAATTCACCAAAATATTTTCTATGATTGGTTCAGAGTGGTCTTTTCTGTATATTTTCCTGTATTTTAATTTTCTGCAAATTGGCTTGAATGATCAAGGAAATAGAAAAAATCAATAGGCTAATATTAGCTGCATGAATTAACTTACAAGCTGTTCAAATCAATTGAGATAGAGTATGTGAAAGCATGTTGTATACTATAAATCAAAGTAGAAAGGTAAATTATTGTTATTATCAATCACTGCAGGGTAATATAATTCATCTTTTGAACTCTCATATGAAGAGCTCTTTTTTTTCAGCCAATTTTATCTAATTTATTTTTGTCAATACACATGGGGTTCCAAAACACTTGGAAAATCTCCCTGAAGACACTAAACTGTGTTATCTGTTTTGTTATTGCTTTGAACTATTACAGTAATGATAACAAAGCCTTTAATCGGTTTCATCTCATGTTCTCAGATAGCAGCACCCACCTCAAAAGAGAGAAAGAGAGAGAGAGAAGATTGTTAACATTTAAAATGCAGCTTTACAACAACTTTCTTGAAAAGGTGAGTTAGTTAAATCAAGAATATAAATCAGAGAAAATACCAAAATTTACACGAACAAATGTATGCTTATTAAGGAACACATTAACTGCAAGTGATTTCGTGTGTAGATTACTTATAATTTGAATGCAGTTTTCTAAATTTTTATGTCTTTCCAAAAGTGCTTTGATATTTAATAACATGTGCTATTATTATTTTTTAAATTTATTTAGTTATTTTCCAAGTACAGTTTTCTATTAC
>NW_028095131.1:0-1557 GCF_014824575.4 Sturnira hondurensis | reverse complement strand
AGGAAGCGGGTTTCCCAGATAATTATCTGTCCCTTGTGTAGAAGTATCGTTCACTGGCACTGCTGGGGAAGGTGCTGTGTTATCTTCAGAATTAAGCGTTTGTTGTTTCTTCTTTCCTGATCAAAAGGGACATTTAGTAGGAAGCGGGTTTCCTAGATAAGTCTCTACCAATGGGGTAGAAGTATCCTTTTCTGGCACTGCTGAGGAAGGTGCTGTGTTATCTGCAGAGTGAAGCGTTTGCCCTTTCCTCCTCCCTGGGCAATAGACACATTTTGGAGGAAGCGGGTTTCCAAGATAAGTCTCTACCAATTGTGTAGATGTATCCTTTGCTGGCACTGCTGGAGAAGGTGTTGTGTTATCTGCAGAGTGAATCAATTGCCGTTTCTTTGTTTCTGGACCATAAGGACATTTCGTAGGAAGCGGGTTTCCCAGATAAGTCTCTACCAATTGTGTAGAAGCATCCTTTTCTGGCACTGCTGGGGAAGGTGCTGTGTTATCTGCAGAGTGAAGCTTTTCCACTTTCTTCCTTCCTAGGCAATAGGCACATTTCGTAGGAAGGGGGTTTCCCAGATAAGTCTCTACCCCTTGTGTAGAAGTATCCTTTGCTAGCACTCCTGAGGAAGATGCTGTGTTATCTGTAGAGTTATGCGTTTGCCGTTTCTTCCTTCCTGGGCAATAGGCACATTTCGTAGGAAGGGGGTTTCCCAGATAAGTCTCTACCCCTTATGTAGAAGTATCGTTTGCTGTCACTGCTGGGGAAGTTGCTGTGTAATCTTCAGAATTAAGCGTTTGCTGTTTCTTCGTTCCTGGGCAATAGGGACATTTTGTAGGAAGCGGGTTTCCTAGATAAGTCTCTACCAATTGGGTAGAAGTATCCTTTGCTGGCACTGCTGGGGAAGGTGTTGTGTTATCTGCAGAGTGAAGCATTTGCCGTTTCTTTGTTTCTGCTCCATAAGGACATTTCGTAGGGAGCGGGTTTCCCAAATAAGCCTCTACCAATTGGGGAGAAGTATCCTTTTCTGGCACTGCTGGGGAAGGTGCTGTGTTATCTGCAGCATTGTGCGTTTGCCCTTTCTTCCTTCCTGGGAAATAGGCACATTTCGTAGGTAGCGGGTTCCCCAGGAAGACTATACCCCTTATGTAGAAGTATCCTTTGCTGGCACTGCTGGGGAAGGTGCTATGTTATCTGCAGAGTTAACCGTTTGCCGTTTATTTACCCCTGGGCAATAGGGACATTTCGTAGGAAGCGGGCTTCCGACGATAATTCTCTACACTTTGTGTAGAAGTATCCTTTTCTGGCACTGCTGGGGAAAGTGCTGTGTTATCTGAAGTGGAAAGCGTTTGCCCTTACTTCCTTCCTGTGAAATAGGGACATTTCCTAGGAAGCGGGTTCCCCACGATGAATCTCTCTCCCTTGTGTAGAAGAATCGTTTGCTGGCACTGCTGGGGAAGGTGCTATGTTATCTGCAGAGTTAAGCATTTGCGTTTATTTATCGCCGGGCAATAGGGACATTTCGTAGGAAGAGGGTTTCCCACGATAATTCTCTACCCTTTGTG
>NW_028095130.1:0-822 GCF_014824575.4 Sturnira hondurensis | reverse complement strand
GTTAATCTTCCAAACTAAAAAGAGAGTAAAGATGTAAACTGATCTGAGTGAGGTGTGTATTGAGAAAAACTGTGGAGATTCTGCCATAGTGGGCAAGATGACAAAGCCTCAAAAAAAGTTGTAAATAGCATGATTGCCAAGAAGCAGAGGCCTTACTGCAACTAGATGAGGTGACAAAGGCTGAGGATGCAGTGGTCCCACGTGTCCTCTGAAGTAGCACTGCTTCAAAGCCTAGCGCCACTGCCTGCTAGTAGTGAAACACTGGGTAAGTTGATTAATGCCTCCTATCTCAGGCTCTTGGGCTGTAAAACGGAGATGCAACAAATCATAGGACCAACCACCCAGGGTTTCAGTCAAGACTAAATGAGGTAATGCACGTGAGAAGATGGCACACAGTAAGTGCTCAGTGAACATCTGCAGTAGGTCTGATCGGAACTGACATTGACAGTGATGGTCATGCTTGCACCTAAGTCACTATTTTGACTATTACATGTAAACCACAGAGGTTTATGTGTGTGTTAGAAAAACAGGTAAGTGTGGCCTTAGCAGTTTTGCTCTCTTTAGTACTGAAAGGATAATTTAGGAGTCTAAATTGAGCTGTGTTCTTCTTTTAATATATTTTATTCATTATGCTATTACAGTTGTCCCAATTTCCACACACNATTATGCTATTACAGTTGTCCCAATTTCCACACACACACACCCCCCCCCCCCGCCTTGGCAACCCAGTACCTCCCATATCCTCCACTAGTCCCCACTTTAGTTCATGCCCATGGGTCATGCATATAAGTTCTTTGGCTACTCCATTTCCTATATTGTTCT
>NW_028095129.1:0-1092 GCF_014824575.4 Sturnira hondurensis | reverse complement strand
AGAAGGGATTCTAAGAAATTACTACGAGGAACTGTATGCCAGGTAATTTGAATCCCTGGTTGAAATGGACAAATATAGAGAAAAATATTATTCCAAAACTCAATGAAGAAGAAGTAGAAAGCCTAAATAGACCAATTGCAGCAGAAGAAATTGGGACAGTAATAAAAAAACTCCCATCACACAAGAGCCCTGGAACAGACCGTTTCACAGGAGAATTCTACAAAGCATTTAAGGAAGAGCTAACACCTATCCTTCATAGACTATTCCAAAAAATCCAAAATGATGGGAAACTCCCAAACTCTTTGTATGATGCCAGCATCATCCTAATTCCAAAACCAGAGAGAGACACAGGAAAGAAAGAAAACTTCCGGCCAATGTCGTTGATGAACATAGATCCTAAAATCCTCAACAAAATATTGGGAAATCGCATCCAGCACTACATCAAAAAGATCATACGACACGACCATGTCGGATGCATCACAGGAATGCAAGGGTGGTTCAATATCCACAAATCAGTAAATGTAATACACCACATAAACAAAAGCAAGCACAAAAACCACATGGTCATATCAATAGATGCGGAAAAAGCTTTTGATATGGTAAAACACCCATTTATGATAAAGGTCCTCAGCAAAGTGGGAATAGAGGGAGCATTCCTCAATATAATAAAGGCCATATATGAAAGACCTACAGCAAACATGATAATCAATGGGAAAAAATTAAAAGCTTTTCCACTAAGATCAGGAAAAATGCAAGGTTGTCCAATGTCACCACTTCTATTGAATATAATATGGGAAGTTTTAGCCTCAGGTATTAGGCAAGAAAAGGAAATAAAATATATTCAAATTGGAAAGGAGGTAGCAAAACTGCTATTGTTTGCAGATGACATGATAGTGAACATGGAAAATCCTATAGCCTCTTCCAAAAAACTGCTTGGACGAAAAAATGAATGTGGCATAACTGCGGGATACAAAGTCTATATCCAGAAGTCAAAGACATTTTTGTATATCAACAATGAATCTGCAGAAGTAGAAATCAAGAAAAAATCCAATTTGATATAGCAAAAAGAAAAATAAAATATCTGGGAATAAA
>NW_028095128.1:0-2054 GCF_014824575.4 Sturnira hondurensis | reverse complement strand
TCACTTCATAGAGAATATAAAATATGTTCGAGCAGTGCTCAAAGTCATGGATATGTTTGAAAAGTCAACTTTATGAACTGGCCAAAATTTGAATCACAACAAATGCCTTACAAAAATTTGAAGTTATGAAGCTCCATGGCTTGATGGGAAATAGGTAGAAACATAAACTCAATCTTGCATTTTAACTTCTCATACATTAGTATAAACACTACACATTATAAAAATAAGTTTATTACATACAAAACCTAAATAAAAATATGTAAATATTTTAAAATAACTTCAAATCTGAACTCATGATATTTCACAAAATCACAATGTTTCTCAACTAAAAATTAACCCATTTATATACAATAATAAAGTAACAAGTAATCCATCACACTTATCTCTCAGCTACTATACACAATTAATTTTCAAGACTTGTACAATCTGAGTGATATTAGCCGGACAGTGCTACCATTGGACTCCTGGAGTGCACCGCATTTGACTTTGACATCACCCGCGGACAAGAGCACCGTTGTGAGGGTCCAGTGGCAATTTTCTGATCAAACTATCCAAGACGGAAAGCACTGAAGATGGAAACGAGAGCAGTTTTACTTGACCCGTGTCACCTCCACCCCATAGGAACACTGATCTGCAGAGCCCCGCAACCCCAGCCCCGCCCGGACTGCGAAAGGAGTGCATTGCTCCAGGCAACCCCCAGAAACTAGCCTGCGCCTCCCCCTCATTCCGCCCCCTCTCTGGAGCCCCGCCGCCCCGGGGTCGCGCTCTGGGACCCTCCTGGAGGTCCAGAGCTCTACTCATTGCCCCATTTTCGGTTGGGGCTCGGCGGGCTCCTCCCAGTTATCCCGCAGCTGACGCCCGTCTAGCGACCTCCCCCCGGCCCCACACACTCAGCACGACTGCTCCTTGGAGGGAGACTGGGCCCTCCGAAGCCACCCCCGGCGGACCCCCACCTGTGCGCCTCTACCCTTCCAGTGGCTCCTGGGGCCCAAGAACTCGGTTCCCGCCCCCCGTACCTGTCAGTGCCCGCTGAGCCCGCGGCAGGCCCCCAGTCCTTGGAGGAATGGAGACGAGTTCCTCGGGTCTTGGAGGATCACCTCCGGGGCGCCGCACAAATCCTCAAGGCTCCGGGTGACACGCTCCACGCCCAGGCCCGCCTGGCCCCGGCTTCGCGCGGGGCTTTCCAGGCCTCCACCTCCCAGCTCGGCGTCGCGGGAGCCGCGAGGCCTGCGGAACTGTCCACGGCACCAGGCGGGGTTACGCGTCTTCTCTCCACCGACCCGGGGCAAAACTACCCAACTTGGCCCGGGGCCGGCCGCCTTGCCGGTGCGGGTAGCTGGCGTGTGGGTCGAGCCGCACCACCTCCGGGGGGACAGGGGTGGCGACAGTGGCGGCGCGCGAGGCAGAGGAGGCGACGATGGGCGCCCGCTGGAGGATCAGTGGCAGCCGGACCGCAGCCTGGGCCTAGCACTAGCAAAAGATCCTCGCGTGTCGGGCAAACCACATCTGGGGACAGCTGGAGCCGCCAGCAGCTGCTGCACCACGGAGCTTGGGGAAGGAGAAGGCGAAGGGCGGCGGGAACAGGGAAAGCGCGAGCCTTCAGCGGACGGGAAGTGGGTGCAAAGAAGAAGTCCAGCGTGGAAAAGGGGGATGTCGGGCACCTCAGCCTACAGTGACCTGCACTTTGCCCCTGCTCTTTGGCGTGGCCTTGGCCGCAGTCACGGATCTCCACTTCCATCGAAGCAGACACACCCCAAGGCAGAGAATCACCGGAATGCACCTTGGGCAAGCCCCGGCAGCCCGCGCCGCTGGCTACCCTGGTTCGCCCGGCAACCGCAAGGCGCACAACCTGGGGAGGAGCGGTGGCTGTCCCTTTCGTCCCAGCCAGAGTCCTCCCGGTGCGGGGTCCCACCGGTCAGCCCTGGGATGAAAGGGAGTGACTCTCGCTATCCTTGCACCATCCTTGCACTCTGGGGCAGGAGAGGGATGAGGGATCGGTGGGCGGGAGGCCTGAGTTGGAAGCCCCAAGCCTGAAGACACTTTTACTTTTACAG
>NW_028095127.1:0-1618 GCF_014824575.4 Sturnira hondurensis | reverse complement strand
TCCGATCTCTCAACCTCTAGCTTTGCTTCATTTCAAATGATTCTCTACCCTCTCTAAAGACTGATGGACCTTTACAAAATGTAAATATGATCCCGTCATTTACTTAAACTTACAATGGCTTTCTAAGGACTTTAGAAACAAGTCCAAAACCATTGCTGTGTCCCTTCAGGCCCTCCATGATCTGACTGGCTGATTTTTCCTGTCTTATTCCTCCTTCAATGCTTTTGTCTGGTCACACTCTGAGATCCTCATTGGCTTCAGAGCATTTCATCGCAGCTGAGACCTGAGTCATGTCTTGTGTTCCACAGTTCCCCACCAGAATAGTTGGAAGAGAGTTTCAAGATTTTTCAAGCAACACCCATCTCTCCTGTCCTCATCCCTGCTCCCACATTTACACATTCCTTGAAATATCATGAGATGATACAACCTTGCCAACCATAAGAAATTCAAGGATCTCATTCAGCATCAGTGCTGAGTATTGCAAACAACGGGATACTGTTGAAAAACATGGCTTTACCAATAGGTGTTGTTTTTTTTCTCCGAAAATAACAAATCCACATGTAGATGATTCCAGAATAGAATTCAGCTTCTCAATGATACTAAGGAAAGCTTTGTTTTCTTCACTGTTCCTTCATGGTCCCAAGACAACTGCCAGCAACCAGAAGGTGACAATAGCTCCCAGCATAAAGAGAGGAAAATGTCTTCTTTTCACTACAGCTCTTTTTATCAGAAGAATATATTGCCTCAGAAATGAACTGGGAGACTGTCTTTCATGAGCCATTGGCCTGAACTGTCCTAACTGCCAGGAAGAGAGGAAGTTTAATATCAAAGTGTCTTTTCATACTAAACTGATACTGAAAGAGGCTGCCTCTGCTCACTAGGTGGAGATCTGACAAATGTAGGTGGAGAGTGTCTGATTGGTATCTTTCAGTTGATACTATAAATACTGAAGCCCTGTCATTTCTTCTCTGTGGAACTAGTGGAGGAGAGGTATCCTGAAATTCAGGGATGATGATTTCAAATCTAGTGACTAACATCTGGAACTACTCTGTCCAATATGGTCCCCAGGCGCCACATAGGANATTAAGTAAAATATTTAATATTGAGCTAGTGTAGATAATTAGGTTTTCATCTTGGATACCTGGATAGTGTTGGCTTGGTTTATAGACAATCGTGCTGGTTTTCATTCAAAGCTGGTAAGAATCAATGGACAGGAAGGAGGTCTCCTCTCAGAGCAAGAGTAGAGATGTGAAGGTGCCTGCCTTTGTGTGGCAGCCATAGCTTAATGCTTTTATGTGATGTGACTTCATTTAACACAGCACAATTTGCTTTCAAATACTTGACTACAGATTGCATTTCAGTATTGTTTATTAGCTTATAATGTTTGATAGGTTGGACTTCAGTATAATGATAGGTTGTTCCAGTTGTTCCATGGACCTACTCCACACACAGGAATGAATACTTTGCTTCTGTAGAAACATGTTAGTGGAACTGAGACAGGAGACTGGGAAACTAGGAAAATTTCTGGGCAAGTGGAATGGGGAAACCGAGACTAGAAAATTAAAGAAGGCCACACAATTGGAAAACCTTACAGACAGCAAGTGAATCATAACACCTC
>NW_028095126.1:0-2671 GCF_014824575.4 Sturnira hondurensis | reverse complement strand
CTCTGTGGGACCTGGGGACACAGAAGTTGACAACAGAATCAGCAAAACAGTTATAATCATCACACACACAGACACGCACACACAATAAAACTACTTGGTTATCTGAGGACTCACCAGCCCCCAGGAGACAGAGGGTCACCCAACAGAGGAGCCTGGTGCCCATGGCAAGGTCAGGACAGGAGTGGGAGTTTCATGAGGTTTTGGTAACATGAGCGGAGGCAGAGGAGGAGGAACGTCCCTAGTCTCCACAAGGCAGCTCCCACAGTGACATCACTGACTCTGTCAGAGCCCTGGACTCAGAAAACATGGCGTGTGTATGACCAGGCACCGGTTTGTGTAGTTTAAATAGTTAAAAGCTCCCCTTTGAAAAAAATCTGCACAGCTGTCACTTTGCATCTGCACAGCCCATATGCAAAGGTCTCAGACTGAGTTTCATTTACCTGTCACTGTGGTCGGCTGACATTTTCACTAGGACATGTCAACAACATCATCAGTACAACTCACCAAAGGGTGAATTCATTGTCTTCTCTGCAGTTCGGGATCTCCTGGGCATACCCTGTTCTGTCCCCATCCCTTCCACTCTCCCTGTCATACATGCTCCCCCTTGTGCCTTTCTTAGTGAGGGTGGGAATGGGAACTGACTTGGCTTTGCCCTGGAAACACTGAGACACTCAGACCCTCACAGATGGAGCCATGCCCTGGGAAATACAACAGTAGGAAGCTCCACTTCCTTCTGCAGGTCTCAATCAAAGCCCTGCCTGTGCTCATTAACCTCCACGTAGTATTGTGTCCACACAGCCCGTAACAAAGCCGCGTGTCCTTCTTAGTCAGCATGTATTAAAACTAAACTTCTTATAGCTTCTGTCTAGAATAAGACTCAATTTCCCTGACCTTTAAGACACCTGTGAGTGATACACAGCAAGGAGAATTGGGTCTGATAANTGTGCCTTTCTTAGTGAGGGTGGGAATGGGAACTGACTTGGCTTTGCCCTGGAAACACTGAGACACTCAGACCCTCACAGATGGAGCCATGCCCTGGGAAATACAACAGTAGGAAGCTCCACTTCCTTCTGCAGGTCTCAATCAAAGCCCTGCCTGTGCTCATTAACCTCCACGTAGTATTGTGTCCACACAGCCCGTAACAAAGCCGCGTGTCCTTCTTAGTCAGCATGTATTAAAACTAAACTTCTTATAGCTTCTGTCTGGAATAAGACTCAATTTCCCGGACCATTAAGACACCTGTGAGTGATACACCAGAGGGAGAATTGGATCTGATTATCGATGACCTTTCACCCTGCAGGGGTCAGACTCAGGCTGATGACAAGACAGCTGGAGCTGGGGAAGCGCCTCCCCAACAACATGGCAGCCACAGGGATGGACAAACTGAAGGACAGCAACAGGGGAAGCGTGTGTGCCCCAGGCCCTGGGTCCATGTGAGGCCTGGCAGACACAGCCTTGGAGGTGACCTCTTCACACATCAGAGTTCACTGTGCAGGCAGGGGCCACTGGGGGCTCCACAGTGTGGCAGTCTGCACAGGGCTCCCCTGAGTCCCAGGGCTGGGCCTCCCCCTGGCTTTCTGTGCAGAGAGGAGGCAACTGTGTAGCACTGTGGATTCACTGCTGGTGCAGAAGTACACAGATGTCTGGGAGGGGGTGGTGGGCTCCAGTGTGAGGGGGAAATCTTCTCGTTTTGATCTGGTGACACTGTACCCTTCGTGAACCTCTCCTTTGTCGCTGATCCCGGCACCGGCTGAGTAATACATCAGCCTCAGCCGATGACCCTGGTCTTGTCCAAACCAGGACATATAATCGTGGTTGTCTGTCTGTCGACACCTCAGTGTCACCTTCTTTTCTCTCCCTGTGACCTTGTATCTTGAACTCTGGGTGATTGTTGCATCCAGCTGTCCTATAAGAGAGAGTAACATAGTGTGAGGCTGTCACGATAACACAAAACCTTAGATGAAGTCTTGGCAATTCCAGGGCAGGAAGCCCACCTGCACCCACCTGCCCACAGGAGGCAAAGAGCCACACAGAAGTAGAGGCTGGTGACCATTGCAGGTCCAGGGCAGAATCTCACGTCTTCCACTTCTCTTTGGGCACATAGAACTCAGCCTCGCAGTGACTCAGGGACCTCACTATCCTTGACACACCCTCCCCCACAGGAACACATTGTCAGTGACATACAGAAAATAGAACAGTGCAGAACAGATAAATGTGTAAGTCTGTTTTCAGAGAAGTCTAATAAGTAGTACATTCTTGTTGCCTCTTTTGGGGGAAGGAATTGTGTGCCTCTCCTCTTAGTAATAGGATTCCTCACCTGAATATTGCTACAATTTTACTAATATTTTTGGTGCTTTGGCAGATTTCTCTGCTCCTAATGCACCTTCACATTCTGACTACTAGTGTTTCTCTTTGCCTAAATTCTGGAGAATATCAACGTCAACCCACAGGGATCCTCTCCATTAAAGGAACTAACTAAAGGACACCCAGAGAGTTTTCACAGCCTCAGGGTCTGGGTCATTGGAATCTGAGAAGTGCTTTACACGGTCTCAGGACTCACCCATTGGTGGGAGCCCTGCCACGCGAGCTCAGGTCTCTGGGTGCTCACAGGTAAGAGTACCCCTTGGTTCCAGCTGAGGCCCTGGGAGACTGGACACCTTTGTCCCTGTGA
>NW_028095125.1:0-830 GCF_014824575.4 Sturnira hondurensis | reverse complement strand
TACTATTATTATTAGGAAAAAAAGTAGACAAATCGACAGATATTTACTGAGCGCTTTCTGGGTGCCAAGCCCCTTTCAGGCACTGGGGACAACACTGTGAGCCGACCAAATTTCTACAGTGTCTACAAACGACAGAGGGGTTGCTTTTATTACAACAAAATAACCTTAGGTTCTCCATAAATATTTGCTTTATTAAACAAGTGCTCAATGCATCTTAGCTATTATTATTATTATTATTATTAAAGTGATGAACTGGGAATTATTTGTCTTATAAATTTGAGAGTTGTAAGCTACAGAGTGGTTGTCTCTACCAACAACAGAATGACCACTTTTGCTGTTTGTAAGCTGGATAAAGAATGCATCCCATTTGCCCTGGCTGGTGTAGCTCAGTGGATTGAGCGCGGGCCTGTGAAGCAAAGGATCGAGGTTTGATTCCCAGTCAGGGCACATGCCTGGGTTGCAGGCCAGTTCCCGGCAGGGGACACACCAGAGGCAACCGCAAATTGATATTTCTCTCACTCTCCCCTTCCCCTCTCTCTGAAAATAAATAAAAAAATATTTTTTAAAAAGAATGCATCCCATTCCCTAGAGAATTAAATCCAAACTCTTCCACATACCCAGCAGGTTTCCTCAGCCTCGTCTGGGTCATCGTCCGTCCCAGCTCTTTCTTTTCTGAAAGCTCGTAGCAAAGCCATCCCTGGCACAGAGTGAGTGCTCACTGAACATCAGCCCGTATTACACTGTGAGCTCCTGCCTCCGTGCCTTTGTCCTGCGCTTCCCTCTTCCTGGGGGGCCTTCTCCGCTGGTCCAGCTCCATGATACTGACTCAA
>NW_028095124.1:0-633 GCF_014824575.4 Sturnira hondurensis | reverse complement strand
TGATGTCTCAGTTTCCTCACTGATGAAATTGGTGAGGAAATAATAAATATGATGCTTACCACCCACAGAAGTTGTAAAGATTTAATGATTATACACACACACACACACAGCATTCAAAGCAGTGCCTGACATGTAATAAACTCTTTACCAGTATTTGCTGTATTGCCTGAATTGGTTTACTAGGGCTGCCATAACAAAGTACCACAGGGGGTTGGCTTAAAAAATACAAATTTATTTTCTCACAATTCCAGAGCCCACAAGTCTGGGGTCAGTGTTGGGTTTCATCTCGGACTCATGAGGGAAGGTTCTGTTTCAGACCTCTCTCTTTGACTTATAGATGACCATCTTCTCTCTGTGTTTCCATATGGTCTTTCTTCTGTGTGTGTGTCTGTGTCCAAATTGAGATTTAGGCCCACTCATATTAACTTATTTAAACTTAATTGCCTCGTTAAGAACCCTATCTCCAAATGAAGTCACAGTCTAAGGTACTAGAGATTCAGAATTCAACATACACATTTTTGAGGGACATGAACCAAATCATAGCAGTACCTAAACAAATTTCTTAATTAATGTTACTTTTTAAAAAATTCTTTATTATTTTATTTTCTCTGATAGTATTTTTTAAAATATATT
>NW_028095123.1:0-509 GCF_014824575.4 Sturnira hondurensis | reverse complement strand
CTCTCCTTCCCCTCTAAAAATAAATAAATAAATAAAATCTTAAAAAAAAAACCCTCCCATTCCGCCCTGGCTGGTGTAGCTGTGGATTGAGCTCGGGCCTGTGAACCAGAGGATCGCAGTTTGATTCCCAGTCAGGGCACACGACTGGGTTGCAGGCTGGTTCCCTGCAGGCCAACTCCTAGCAGGGGACGCACAAAAGGCAACCATACATTGATGTTTCTCTCTCTCTCTCTCTCCTTCCCCTCTAAAGATAAATAAATAAATAAAATCTTTAAAAAACAACAACAAAAAAACTCCCATTCCCTGTCCCTGCAGCCCCAGCAAACCACCACTATACTTTGTCTCTCTAGATCTGACTACTCTAGATACCTCTCTCACAGACTTTTTAGAAGACTAAAAATTTTTTAAAGTTAATATTTAAAAGTAATATAGATTTCCATCATTACATATGTACTAAGATTAGCCATTAGGGAAATGCAAATATGAATCACAAAATACCACTTCATACC
>NW_028095122.1:0-1600 GCF_014824575.4 Sturnira hondurensis | reverse complement strand
TGCTTCTGAGAGGCTGGCAGTTTCTCGGTCGCTGAGAGTTATTGGCTCTGGGGCTTTGAGTTCTTCTTGCACCATCTTTTGGGCTGTTCATGCCTGTTCCGTAGCAGGATCGGAGCCCTAAGGTGTTCACTAGAGCAGGGCAACTAAGTTGCTGGGTTGTGATGTTGTATGTGGGGGCGGGGTCAACGAGGAACTATGGCGTCCCGTCTGCCGCCTCCCGCTGCGGCCCCCACAGGTGTTGCAGCTGCCACTGTCACTGGGCCCACGCGTTTCATCCCACTGCATGAGAGTGTGCCACCACCATCAGCCCTCGCCCCCTGGGGCCTGCGTGGTCCGTCTCACTGTGCTCGAGTGTGCGACCGCGGTCAGTCTGCCCCACACCCTGACTGGGTCCGGGCTGCCTGCACGCCTAGGTCCGGGGATCTGCCCTGCCCGACCCAGCTCCGCTGCTGGCTCCGCCTCTCTTACCGTCCCCGTTGAACGGTTTGTAGTTGTTGGACTTCCGTATAATTCAGTTTTCTGTCTTTTGGCTGAGTCTTTGTTCTCCAAACCTTTGTTGTATTCA
Source organism: Sturnira hondurensis (assembly GCF_014824575.4). NCBI lineage: Eukaryota > Metazoa > Chordata > Mammalia > Chiroptera > Phyllostomidae > Sturnira > Sturnira hondurensis. The sequence continues at coordinate 1,035 of NW_028095122.1, read as the reverse complement.
AACTTGGTTGTGGGAGAAGGCACAGTGTTTCCACCTATGCCTCCATCTTGGTGGAAGTCCTCTGTTCTTACAGTATTTTAAATACAAGTTATTAGGTGATTCTTTCCTTAAATATTTTGTGTGATTCACTTTTCTTCTATAACCACAACACCATTGTCATATCTAACAATGTTTACAAGTTATTTCCTTGTCATCTAACACCCAGTCTGTATCCAGTTCACTCAGCTGTCCAAGAGGTGTCCTTGCAGGTGGTCTCTTCCAATCAGGATCCATACAAAGTTCACTCATTGTATTTGGTTTATTATGTCTGATAAATCTCATTTAAATCTCATTCCATCTATATGTTATTTTTCTATAAATATCCACTATGTGCAAAGTATACCAGTAACAAGGAGCCCTGGCCTGCCTTATGATGGTTCCCAGTCATAAGTAATAAACATCTATAATATTAGTCCCCATCTCTCAGATAACACAGTGGCATTCACTGTCACATTCATGCTCTCAGCTGGGAGACAATATTACCCCCACCTTACACACACAGAAGTTGACATCCCAGGGACCCACTCTTTACCTGAAATGTACGATCTCTGTATAGTGTTTCTTTATGCTCCAAGTGGTTATCATTTATATCACTATATAAATTGCTTTAATAATTGAAAAATAGGCCCTTTAGTAACAACAATCCTTTCCTATTTTATTACTATATTATTATCTTATCATCATTATAGAAACAGCTAACCACACCCAGGCACATAGTAGCTGTCAGCACACTTTAGGTCACTTATCACTCACAACTCCAGGAGATGGCGCTATTCTTATTTACTTACACAGAAGAAAACTGAGATGAGGAAGGTCAATGACTTGCTCAGGAATCCACAGTAGAGAGCAGAGGGGCCAGGACTTGTGGGGGCCCGCCAGGCCACAAGGGGACCAAGGACAGAGTTCTCCACTGTGAGAATGGTGGATGAACTTGGTTTCTGGTCGCTGGAGCCGGCGGGTACCTTGACACTTTCCTAACCTTCTAGTTCCCAGCCT
>NW_028095121.1:0-2200 GCF_014824575.4 Sturnira hondurensis | reverse complement strand
AATTTTCGGAGACTTCTCTCGGCCTCAGGGGAGTCAGGCTTTGTCAGAGTCACGTGGCGAGGGTCTATCACCCCCTTTCTCCATAGCCTCCAGTCCTTCCCTGGGGCCTCCACATGATCATGCCTGTCTTAGGTGGTTCCCTGATGTGTACACTGACCAGCAGTGCCCACATAGTTATGGATGATCAAGACAAATTCACACGGACTATCGAATCCTGTGGAGAGAAAGTGCAGGATACGTTAGGGGAGAGTGCCGTGTACCTTTTGCCTAGACTGGCTTTTATTGTTTTTTTGTGTGTGTGTGCAGGCATTCAGGTACAAGCTTATTAATCATGGATAGATAGTAAACAGCAGATAGTATACAAAAAACATTAGGGCTTGTCCTTAAATCAAGGTCTATCAACTAAAAAGCTATAAAACTATGGGAAAATAAAAACATTTCACTAAAAGCATTCTGAGCAGGGCAGTTCTCACAGGTTTATTAAGAATTCTTTATCTTGCTAGATTAGCCAGGCCCTGTACTAGCTGGTAAAAGGTTGCACTGTCTTTCCATCACAGGTATTCAGGATTAAGTGGATTAGAGCCAGAAGGTGCTTCTCCCAGAGGACCTGGGGACTGGGCTATGTTAGAGCAGCCGGAGGGGTGGTGAGGGCCTATCACTCCCTCCTTGTCACAGTCACCACTCCTCCCCCGCCCCAGTACTGCCATGATGGCGTCCCAAGTGATCAAGTCTGGCTTAGGTTGCCCCCCAGGGGGTCTTATTTGTCACTGACTTCCGGTCATGCTTTGGAGGCAGGGGGATGAAACAGGGGCAGCATCCACTGCCAGAGACAAGCCTTGTCTCCTCAGTGCCTTGCATTCTGGAGGTCGCATACTCAGCCTTAAATGGTTGCAATTCCTGAAACCAGGCAGAGCAGTTCCCAACAGTTCCCCCCTTGGGGAATCTTACTCATCNCAAGCATTGGGGGCCGGTTATGAAAAAAGGAGCAGAAGCAGCAGTCCTGCCAGGGAGATAAGCTTTGTCTCCTTAGTGGCTTATGGTCTGAAGGTCGCTCACTCAGCCTTAGCCATGGCGGGGTTACAGCTCCTGAAACCAGGCAGGGCAGCTCCCAACATTTGTCTAATACTTTTTCTGCATCTATGGATGTGATATGATTTTCATCTTTTATTTTGTTAATGTATTGTATCATATTAATTGATTCAGGCAATCAATTTTCAACACATAAGCCAAAAACATACAATGGAGACAGAAAAATGCTCTTCACTAAACGATGCTAGGGAAACTGAAAAGACGTGTAAAATAATGAAAGTAGATCAATCTGATACCATACACAAAAATTAACTCTAAATGTGTTAAAAACTTGACTCTAAGACCTGAAGCAGTAAAAAACACAGGAGAAAATATGGACATTAAAATTATGGACCTTGGGCTAAGAGAGGTGCCGCTGCCCGCAGCAGCAAGGGTGGATCGCGAAGTGAGGCGGTGGACTGAAAAGAATGGAGAGGACCAAGTGCTCTGCTGGCAAATGGCAACTTTATTCAAGGAACTGCTGGCTTATATGCAGAACTGCAGTGGCCTGAGAACAATGCTGTTTTACAAAAGTTTGTACATTCCCAAAAGCTATCAAGAGGGCAAGATGTTCTCACATCCTGAGAACGTTAGCCCACAGATAGCAGTGTCCTCAAGATTATCACTTCCTTGGAACATGACGCACATGCCAAGACCCTGTTCTTTCCTTCAAGGCTGAGAAGGAGAAGGTCCGGAAGATGTCAAGGTACCCGCCGGCTCCAGGGACCAGAAACCAAGTCCCTCCACCATTTTCACAGTGGAGGCTCTATCCTTGGTCCCTTGCGGCCTGGCGGGCTCCCACATCTCCCCCTTTTTTATTTTATATATCGAACCGGCTTGACATTCTTTGTCATGTTCAACTTATGTTTCTTGAGGTCTACATACAAGCCACTGATTTGTTTGACAAAAAGCCGAATAATGCAAGGTATACATAATAAAAGCAGAATAACGAAGATACCAAAACCTATCCAACTATAAAGAACATGTCCAAAAGAGGGAAACTGCTTGGATAAAGCGGATAAGAAATTCTGAGCATCTCGAGCAATATCTATGTTTAAAGGAGGAGCATTTATCAAACCTTGAATCTCTTTATGTAACGTAATAAGGTCTAAGGATGAATTGCAATTATGCC
>NW_028095120.1:0-705 GCF_014824575.4 Sturnira hondurensis | reverse complement strand
TCTCCGAGCTCCGTGCTTGGGAAGGAAGCCCTCCCCTCCTCGGGTGAGGCCGGGGTTTCTCTGGAGCTTCAGGACGCTGTGTGCTGGATTCTGCAGGCGCTGGGAGGAGGAAGCTCTGGTTGGGTGCCCCCTCGGTGGAGCGGGGCCCCCCCACAAACACACCATCCAAACCATGCGCAGAGCTGGACACTGCAGAACACTGGCCTCGGGCTGCTTCTCTCACGGACAGACACCCCTCGATGAGAAGTTATCATTGGGTTTGCCCCTGGTGGAGTAATTCAGAAGAAGAGGGCCCACCAAGCCAGGTGTGACAACCAGAGAAACGCTTTGTGGAGGCTTTAGTATTCTGACGGTCACGAGGCTGCCACTGCAGAGCGTGGACACAGTGCCTCCCCCGCCCACTCCCCATCTAATCTGAGCACAGGGTCTGGCATGTCCCCACGCCTGGTGCTCTGTGATGTGTATGGGACAAGTGTCTAGAAAGGCAGAGACACCAATCCTGCCTTTCTGAGATCAGGGTTCAGATCTAGCCTCTAGTGCAGGAGGCAACATTCGGTTCTACGTTCACACCAGCACTGTTACTGTTCAAAACAGGCTCTCGGGGAAACCGGGCCCCAGCGCCTGCCCGGTGGGCCCGGACCCCTGCTCAGGGCACCCTCGAAGAAGGCCCCTGCTCCCGGGGTCTTCGGTCTTCACAGCCCGGAG
>NW_028095119.1:0-2714 GCF_014824575.4 Sturnira hondurensis | reverse complement strand
TTTTGTTGGGGGGGCTGGGGACAGCTGGGAGATGTCATTTTATCTGAGGGAACTTTTCTTATGGGTATTTTTCACTTTCCTGCCAGTGGAGGAAAAAACAAGAGTTAGATTAAGTAAAAACCAAAAAATTTTAAAATTACTGGCAATGAATTGGGGCTCAAATGACGAGGGTTGTTCCCTGACATCCCATATTGCTCAGCACATGCGAGATTTGTACTATGTGAGTTACCTAAGCACTCGGTCTCCAGGGTCACTTTCCCATATTGCTAAGCCTTCATTTCTTAAAAGTCATCATTTATAATAATTACCCATTTAATTTTTTATTTTATTGCATTAGTTCAATAATAACAACCAACAATCAGAAGGCTCTCAAAAATTGTACCACATCTAAGAGTTTTCTGTAAAAGTCTGTGTGCTATTGCTTTCAGTACAGTGAAGCAAATGTTTAGATTTGTGTTTCTCCCAGAAAGTGGACTCTAAAATGGTGACAAGTGTGCAGGACATTTACGGAGTGCTCCTGTGTCTCACCTGAGGAAGGGCAGNTGTGAAGATGCCTAGGATGAAGTCTTCACAAAAGCTCCAGTTGCCCCGCAGAGAACTCTGCACCTGAGTGGTCCCATCTGAGCTAGTTGCTGGGGGTGGGCCACTCTGAAAAGGGCGCCTAGCCTTGGGCAAGGCACTTCTCTTCAGAGGAAGTAATTCACAAGGAATGAAAGTCTGAGAGCTGGCTGCTGGCAGCCCTCTCACAGCTGGGGGACTAAGGTCTTCATGCCTGAAGGGGGCCCAGGTTGTGCACTGCACAGTGCATGACAGTCGGGATGTCCTTTCGCAGGAACACAACACACTGTGAGTCTGAAAGTGGAGAGTTCGCAGAAACCTGTGATACATCTCCAGCAGACAGAAGCCCCTTGCCTGGGAGCTGGTCCATGGCTACCAAGCAAGCTCTGACCTTAACCAGCAGAGAAAAAATGAGTAGAGGAGGAAAAACTTCATTATTCTGTCTCAGGAGGATGGCAACTCAGGTTGATACAGGGTGCAGCCAAGGGGGGGGCCCAGAAAAGATTTGGAATGGTGTCCAGAACTCAAAGTGTATAGGAATATTGGAGGAAATATTATTAAGATGTCCTCACCCCATCCAGGTATCAGTTGGGGGAAGGGACAAATGGAGCAAGGACATTGAGAGTTGTTTTGCATAGCAACAGTTTTGCAGCTAATCTCTGGAATGGTCATTTAACATATCTATAACCTTTAACTGGTTTCATAGTTATGTTAAATAGCTGTGGCCAAGTTTTGGTCCAGGGAGAAGTGAGTGGCTGCTACCCAGGATGTAACTGGGGGCTGATGCTCAGAGAGAGGGCCTGTGGGAGAGGCATGTGGCTTTAGCAGAGTGAGGACCTCCTCTTGGCCAGGTGAAAGGGAAGACTACCCAGCTTTGCTAGAATGGAGATCCCTTTGGCCAGGTGAAGAAGAAAGACGCGCTTTTGGTGGAGTGCGGCTTTGGTAGAAGAGGTCCACGCGGCTTTGGCATGCTCCCTTTGGCTGAGTGGCCTGGAAAGCAGGAGAGACTTTGACTGGAACTTGGTACAAAGAACTTTTGCCAGTGGAAGGTGCCGCATGACTTTGGATTAATTGGAGATCCTGCCTGGACAGGCAGGCGACACAGCTCACAGTGCCAGTGGCCTGGGGAAAAAACGGACGTGTGCTCTTTTCCTGATTTACGGTACCCGGAGTTGGGACAGTGGGAGAAGGGAGCGCTGTGCCTGTGTGTGTTTGTGTGTGTGTAGGTGTATACCCTTAAAGACTTTAATATTTTAAGGAAGGCATTAGGCCTGAATAGCATTAAATAAACATTTTGTTTCCTTTTCACAAATCTCTGGCATTGAGAGATGTCTTTCCGATTGGCGGCGGACAGAAGAGCCCTATAGATATTAGTGTATCGTCCTTGGGAGGGGCCCCTGTTTTCTGTAGCAGTTTTTGGCATCCCTCGGTGGGCCAAGTATTGTTCCCCCCCCCCTCGGACCCCCTTGTTCAGTAACAAGGTGACAACCCCACCTAAATGCCCCTGGGCAGGAGAAGGGTTGGGTGTTCAGCTGGGTCTCTGACAGACCTGCACTTATCCTTCCTCCGTGTTCCTGCTCTCAAATTCAACCCAACAAATCCCTTCCCCATTCCAACATCCTGCTTCCTGTGTATTTGTGGTTACCTGAAATGTGACCCACGGTGAGGTGAGGAAGGGGTGACTTTTCTGGAAGGGTACCTTCCCCACTCCACGTCCCCCCCCCCACGTTTCCCCACCCCCCACCCCTTCCAGGGAACTCTGAGCCCAGCGCCTTTCTGTGTGGGACCACTCTGAGCCCCCTCCATGCTCGGCAGGACCCCTGCAAGGGGATTCTAATGCCTTTCCGGGGGAGAGGATGTTACAGGTGGGCACCACTGGCTGATATTCTGAAATGATTTGGTTTAAACTCACAGAGATAACTAAAAGAATAAGACAATTTTTCTTAACCATGAGAAATCACTCTTTTGTGTTAGGAAGAGAGAATGCATTCCTATTTCCCTTCAAAGTTTTCTTTCAGAGTTGAGCTTTGTAAAGAGGCATATGAGAGCAGATTATTGGTTCTGTGACTTGTTTATCTGAACAGAAGAGATTTTTACACCGTATCTATTTGCAATTTTTGGCTTGAATACTGAGAAATAATATATCACAGCCATTT
>NW_028095118.1:0-834 GCF_014824575.4 Sturnira hondurensis | reverse complement strand
TGCTTCACATACTTATGAGTTTATTGTGTCCTTTCTTCATTAGTCCATGTGAGTAGGAGTAATACTTTCTGGTACCAATCTGATGATAATTATAAACCCCGAGACTGAAATGGCATGACAGTACTCGATTATGAGATTATGAAGTGTAAGTGGAGTTGGTGGCAGCTGTGAATTATACACATGGACTAGGTTATCTTCCAAATGAAAACACATATTTTAAAATATTCTCCTGTGAAACTAAAAGACCAAATTTGAGAAGTGCTAGGCCTCACTTTTCATACAAGATTATTTTCCATAAATCTGAATTTTGACTTTTGAGATACTATAGAACCAAACAACAAAAACAAAACTTCTTACCTCATACCCAAGTAAACATAAAGCCAAGGACAAATATGTGCCTGCAAATGTTCATATACCAAAAAGTAATGCTCAAGAAACAAGAAAGATAAAGCTCATGCTCTCCCAATTGGACAACATTTCCACTTTCCTTTCTCCCTTTCTCTCTCTTCATCATGCATTGTTGTCTGTCCTCCCTTCTTTCCTGACCTTCACTAATTTTTATTGCCGAACTCTCTAATGCCTCTTCCTCTCCTTACTGAGGAGCAGTGGGAAGACCCCAAAAAGCCAATGACTAACTGACAGTGCTGTCTTCTCAAAATATCACTCTCCTCCCTCCCTCACCACACACAGAATTAATTTTGAGAGGTTTTCCAGAGACAGTGTAGGATTTCACTGATGTTTCTAGCTTTGATTGGAGTTGGAGAGTTCATCTGTGTAGACATCCCCACTGAAAGGGGCTCAGGCATAGATTTCCAGAGGAGTAATTTCTAAGAA
>NW_028095117.1:0-524 GCF_014824575.4 Sturnira hondurensis | reverse complement strand
GGCATGTGCCCTGACTGGGAATCGAACCGCGATCCTCTAGTTCGCAGGCCCGCGCTCACGTATCCAGTGGTTTTGAATCTACTGTCCTGCTGTTCTGAAGGTTCAAGCCGGACTTGGCTGTGCTGTGGCTCCCTCCCGCCACCTAGTGGCCAGTTCTAAGAAAACAGCCCACAGGTGGAACCCAGTTTCCCACGCCACGTGCCACGGGGACCCCACAGCCACGCCTAGACTACAGTCCATGCTTCTGGTCAGGAACAACTCAGACACAGACCCCACGACACTTTTGACGTCTCTGTGCACTATTAGGCATCCATTCCGTGGACAAGTACTAGACGGGGCGTTAAGATCCAAAAAATGCACATTTCCTGGTTCCTGACCTTTCAGAGCCTACACGTGAATCTGGAGTGGCCACACCCACAGCCCAGAGGTCCCAACACTGGTCACATACTTTGAGCAGAGTAAGTTTGAGAAATACAAGTGACATTTGACCCCGCAGACAAAGCAGAAGTTTCCTGGAGAAGAGA
>NW_028095116.1:0-855 GCF_014824575.4 Sturnira hondurensis | reverse complement strand
AAATTAAAACCACAATGAGATACCACTTCACACCAGTCAGAATGGCAGTCATACACAAATCAACAAAATACAAGTGCTGACAAGGTTGTAAAGAAAAGGGAACCCTAGTGCAGGGAACCCTGTTGGTGGGATTGCAGACTGCTACTGTCACTGTGAAAAACACTGTGGAATTTCCTCAGAAAACTACAAATGGAACTGACTTTTGACCCAGTAACTCTACTGCTGGTATTATACCGTAAGAATTCTGAAACACCAATTCAAAAGAATCTATGCACCCCAATGTTCATAGCAGCACAATTTACAATAGCCAAGTGGTGAAAGCAACCTAAATGCCCATCAGTAAATGAGTGTAAAAAAAACTGTGGTACATTTACACAATGGGATAGTATGAAATATTTATGAAACAAAAAGAAAGAAGGAGCTTTCTCTTTAGAACATCATGGATAGAACTGGAGAGCATTATGCTAAGTGAAATAAGCCAGTCGGTGAAAGACAAATATCATATGCTCTCACCTTTAAGTGGAACCTAATCAACAAAACAAACAAGCAAGCAAAATATAACCAGAGACATTGAAATAAAGAACAAACTGACAGCAACCAGAATGGAGGAGGGAAGGGGATAACAGGGAAAGAAGTAAAAAGGTCATCAAGAAACATGTATAAAGGACACATGGGTGTAGCTCAGTGGATTGAGCGTGGGCCTGTGAACCAGACAATCATGGTTCGATTCCCAGTCAGGGCACATGCCTGGGATGCAGGGCAGTTCCCAGCAGGGGACGTATGAGAGGCAACCATACATTGATATTTCTCTCCCTCTCTCCTTCCCTTCCCCTCTAAAGATAAATAAATAAAATC
>NW_028095115.1:0-684 GCF_014824575.4 Sturnira hondurensis | reverse complement strand
AGGTGCCATGGGCAGACAGACACAGGCCGAGGAGCACTGAGCCATCTGGTGGGCAAGTGAAGAAGCCCTCTGGGAAGTGGACCATCCAGCTGGGGCCACACAGGTCCAAAGTGAACTGCCCAGCTAGGCTCCAAGTCCAGCTAGGAGTGAAGAAGCCCTCTGGGAAGTGGACCATCCAGCTGAGGCCACACAGGTCCAAAGTGTGGACTGCCCAGCTAGGCTCCAAGTCCTTGATCCACTAGACTGAGCTCAATATAAAGCGGTTATTGCAAACCACCACGTGCCAAAACATATGACCTGAATGGAGAAGTTAACACACTTGATCCACGTTACATAGATCTTGGAACTCAGTCTCGAATCCATGCGGTGTGATCCCAGAGTCTGCACTGTCAACCAAGGGGCCATACTGTTTCCACAAGTGGAGAATGTTGGGTGGTGAAGCTGGGAAAGTCAAATGCCCAGAGTGAGGAACGGGGAACGGGGAAGAGGCCAACACTGATCAAGGAGTTTCTATGTAGAGTCATTGCACTAGAAATAGGTTTTCTAATTTAATTGCTAAAAAAAGAAAACCCCAAACCACTGAAAACAGGCATTATTACCTCCATTTCATTGTAGAGAGCAAAGAAAAAGGAAAAGCATGTTTCAATAGAATTTGCCCAAGTCCAACATTCAGGAAGTCACGGA
>NW_028095114.1:0-582 GCF_014824575.4 Sturnira hondurensis | reverse complement strand
TGTTCCTTCTTGGGTCCAACTTCTTTGGGACTCTCTGAGCTTCCTGGATTTCCCGGAAGTGTATTTCCTTTGCCAGACCTGGGAAGTTCTCCTTTATTATTTGTTCAAATAAGTTTTCTACTCATCGCTGTTTCTTTCCCCCTTCTGGTACCCCTATAATTCAGATGTTGGAACATTTAAAGATGTCCTGGAGGTTCCTAAGCCTCTCCTCATTTTTTTGGATTCTCATTTCTTCATTCTTTTCTGGTTGTATGCTTCGTTCTTCCTTCTGGTCCACTCCATTGATTTGAGTCCCAGTTTCCTTTCCATCACTATTGGTTTCCTGTGCATTTCCCTTCATTTCAATTAGTTTACCCTTCATATGTTCTTCTAATTTGTGACTATAATCAACCAGTTCTGTGAGCATCCTGATCACCAGTGTTTTGAACTGTGCATCTGAGAGGTTCGCTATTTCCTGGTCTCTTAGAGTTATCGGCTCTGGGGCTTTGAGTTCTTCTTGAGCCATCTTTTGGCCTGTTAGTGCCTGTTACGTATCAAGATGCGGGCCCTAGGTGTTCACCAGGGCGGGGCAACTCAGTTGCT
>NW_028095113.1:0-546 GCF_014824575.4 Sturnira hondurensis | reverse complement strand
GCTAATGTAATTATGATGTGCCTTGGTGTGTTCCTCCTTGGGCCCAACTTTTTAAAAAATTTTTTTAAATTTATTTATCTTTAGAAGGGAAGGGAAGGAGAGAAATATCAATGTATGGTTGCATTTGGTGCATCCCTTGCTGGGAACTGGTCCTTGCTGGGAACTGGCCCCTGCTGGGAACTGGCCTGCAACCCAGGCATGTGCCCTGATGGGGAATCGAACCATGATCTTCTGGTTTGCAGGCCTGTGCTTAATCCACTGAGCTACACCAGCCAGCGCGGGTCCAACTTTTTTGGGACTCTCTGAGCTTCCTGGACTTCCTGGAAGTCTGTTTCCTTTGCCAGATTGGGGAAGTTCTCCTTGATTATTTGTTCAAATAAGTTTTCCACTTGTTGCTCTTCCTCTTCCCCTTCTGGTACTCCTCTGATTTAGATGTTGGAATGTTTAAAGATATCCTGGAGGTTCCTAAGCCTCTCCTAATTTTTTTGAATTCTTTTTTTAAAAAATATAGTTTATTGATTATACCATTACAGTTGTTCTATTCCC
>NW_028095112.1:0-871 GCF_014824575.4 Sturnira hondurensis | reverse complement strand
ATCCCTGGAAGCTGGATTGGGGGATCGGGACAAAGTAGGTAAGAGACCATGTCCTTTAGCTCAACAGGAGAAGCAAGACAAACTAAGGGCTTTGAAATTTAAAGGGAGAGGCAGAAGTAGAGCAGTCTGAGCTCTGAGTTGTCCCCTTCTTGTCATCAGGGCCATCTGAGTCTCCATGAGAGAGATGAGTGGGAGGCAGCAGAGTCCATCACTGTGATTGCAGGCAGAAGGTGCCTGAGTGCCTGCCTGACTTGATCTGTGCTCTAGCAGAGTGATTAGGGTACAAAGACTGAACCCCAGAGCCAGAGCGCCTGAGTTTCCCTTATGCTGCCACGTAGAAGGACTGGAACTTGTACCCTGTGTCCTCACCTGTTCAATGGGTTTAGTCTGAATGCCAGAGACCATTTAGAACAGTGATATTGGCATGGTTTGTGCTCAGCAAGTGTTTCTTTTTTCGTAGGTTTAGTTAATACTTTACCTTATTACTCCAGTATTATTTTCACATAGTATATCTAAAGCCATTCCTGCTAAAGACTCAGGGCATCACAGCCTCATCTTCCTGTTCTGACCAGCACTGACCAAAGGTGGAACGTCTAGGGCAACTGGCTTCTCCTTCCCAACAACACTGCAGAGATGGGCTCAGATAACACAAAACTTGGTCCAGGGCTGTAGAGCGCAGGTAGTACTAGAATAATGTCACTGCAATGTTGCATGGTCATCCCAGCTGAGCTTTGTGGACTTTCACCTCAGTTGGATGAGCCCTTACTCTGGAGGCAACTTTCATCCACCAACAGTTACTAGGATGGTTGAAGCCACATGGGGACCATAAAAACAGAGATGCAGGAACAAGAAGATGCCATCTCACCTCTAA
>NW_028095111.1:0-747 GCF_014824575.4 Sturnira hondurensis | reverse complement strand
GTTCATTTTCATTAGTTTCGAGAAGTTTTTTGATTTCTTCCCTAATTTCAATTTTGACCCATTCGTTGTTTAATAGCATACCATTCAATCTCCATGCTTTTGGGTGTTTGGGGTTTTTTCTTGTGGGGTTGGTTTCCAATTTCAGTCCCTTGTGATCAGAGAAAATGCTTGGTGTGATTTCTATTTTCCTGAAGTTGTTGAAACTCATTTTGTGTCCTATCATGTGGTCTATCTTTGAAAATATTCCATGTGCACTTGAAAAGAATGTGTGCTTAGCTTCTTTGGGATGGAGGGCTCTATATATATCAATTAGGTCCATTTCATCTAGGGGATCATTTAATGTTGTAATGTCCTTGTTGATATATTGTTTGGAAGATTTGTCCATGTTAGACAGTGGGATGTTAAAATCCCCTACTATAATTGTGTTGCTGTCAATATCTTTCTTGAGGTCCTTTAGGATTTTCTTTATATATTTGGGTGCTCCTATGTTGGGTGCATATATATTTATGATGTTAATGTCTTCTTGGTGGATTCTTCCTTTGAGTGTTATGAAGTGACCTTCTGGGTCTCTCTTTATGGCCCTTTTTCTGAAGTCTGTTTTGTCTGATATGAGGATTGTTGTCCTGGCTTTTTTTTTCTTGTCCATTTGCTTGGAAAATTTGTTTCCAGCCTTTCACTTTCAGTCCGTGGTGGTGTTTTGACCTGAGGTGGGTCTCTTGTAGGCAGCATATGTGTGGATCATGCTTT
>NW_028095110.1:0-688 GCF_014824575.4 Sturnira hondurensis | reverse complement strand
AAGGGGGGAGAAGGCACAGAAAATAGCATAGATGGTAGGTAGAAAATAGATAAGGAGGGAACGGCTCAGGGCTCCTCAGGGTCCCACCCTGGAAGAAGTCCACACCAGCGGTGAGCAGGTGAGCAGCTTCTGCCTTAAGAAGCAGACTTAGAAACCAAAGTTCCCTCCTGTGAGAGAAAAGGCCCCTTGCCTGTGAGGAGAAGAGGACGGGGTGTTTATAAAGCAGCTGCGCCTCTCACGTCGCTGGGAGGGCACAGAGAGCCTCATGCCAGGCCCTGAGGTCTCCATCTCCCAATCCTTGAATACCCCCAGGCCTGTTGAGTTAGGACTCGGCTGCCTCCCTCTCCTCTCCGCTGGAAACAGAAGCTCCAGAGAATATTTCTAACTCCTGAGTCCACTCAGCCATGTCCCCCTTGCAAAATCCTCCCCTTCCCTCACTCCCCTGCACCCAGCCAGCCAATCGGCGGACGGCGAGCCTCTCCAGCCCCTTGTCTCAGGGCCCCGGTGGGATAAAACCGGTGGCGATGCCTGGCGGATGGGAACAAACTTGGGACCGAGGAGAAACGCTGGCCCAGGGCACCCTTGCGGCGCACCCAGGCACTGAGGGCCTGAGGCTGCCGGCCAGGTATGCTGCGGAGGGCTGGCTGAAAGCTGACTAGGGGAGAGGGTTGGTTCGAGAAAGAAGGGG
>NW_028095109.1:0-888 GCF_014824575.4 Sturnira hondurensis | reverse complement strand
TGATGAACATAGATGCAAAAATCCTCAACAAACTATCAGCAAAACGAAAGCACCAACATGTGACAGAGCTCACACAGGAAAATCAGGTGGGTTTAAAGCCAGGATGCAACACTGGTTCCGTACGCACAGATCAGGGAGGACGGTGCCCCACACTAAAGACAGACACAGGGCAAAGGGCATGTGCTCCTAGGAATACACGCAGAGAAGCATCCGACAGTCCCGACAGCCCCATGTGTGACTGAGGACACTCTCAGCACATTGGGATGAGAGGAAACGTAGCTCAACATGATAAAGGCCATGAATGACTAGCCCATAGCTAACTCCATGCTCAACGGAGAAGAGCTAAACGCGTTTCTACTCAAGGCCAGTAACAGGACAGGATTGTCCACTTTTCTCACTTTTATTCAACAGTAGTGGAGGACTTAGCAACAGGAATCAGAGAAGAAAGAAAGGGCATCCAGCCCTGTCTGGTGTGGCTCAGTGGGGTGAGTGCTGGCTTGCGAACTGAAAGGTTGCAGGTTCCATTCCCAGTCAGGGTACATTCCTGGGTTGCGGGCCAGGTCCCCAACTGGGCACATGGGAGAGGTAACCAATCCATGTATCTGTCACACATCCATACTTCTCCCCCTCTCTTTTTCTCCTCCCTTTCCCTCTCTCCAATAACAAAGAAATAAAATCCTTTTAAAACAAATAGGGGATCCAAATGAAACGGGAAAACTACAACTGTCGTTGTAGCAGATGACATAATACTTTACACAGAGAACTCTCAAGAATCCTTTAAAAAATACTAAAACTGATCAATGAAGTCAGTAAAGTAGCAGGACACAAAATTAATTTTCAGAAATCAGCTGTGTTTCTATACACCAATAATAAAACAATATTAGGTAA
>NW_028095108.1:0-1495 GCF_014824575.4 Sturnira hondurensis | reverse complement strand
AGCATGGACAGCCTCAAGCTTGTTGCTCTTAGAACTTTCTGAGCTCCTCCCCTCAGTGTTCTCTCTGAGCTCTCAGTCATGTGCCAGTGTTCTCTGTCCATCATGTCTGCATCACGCAAAACTGTGATTCAGTTCCCTCACTGGCCCCACAGTAACAGCAGGCACAAAGCTTTCATTAGCCTTTGGCTTTGTCACTGAGATTTTGGAAGTCACAGGGAGGGGAACCCCAGGTAGCGCTGGGCATTACTGCATCAAGCTGATGATTTTCCTTCTAGAAGGAGAAAGGGCTCATCCTACAATCCAGGAGGGAGACACACGTCATAAATTATCTCCTCTCACAAAAGCAAAGCAGTTGGTGTCTTTCGGGATTTGAAACCATTTCTTCTTGTTATTATTATTATTATTTTTTAAAGATTTTATTTATTTACTTTTAGACGGCAAGGAAAGGAGAAAAGGAGAGAAATATCAATGTATGGTTGCCTCTCGTGAGTCCCCTCTGGGAACTGGCCTGCAACCCAGGCATTTTCCCTGACTGGGAATCGAACTGCAATCGTGTGGTTCGCAGGCCCATGCTCAATCCACTGAGCTACACCAGCCAGGTCTTCTTCTTATTTTTACTTTTACAAAAAAGAAACCAGACTATTCTCCCTCCTTCTTGGCCACTGGTGACCAGATCTGACCTGCACTGTGTTCCCCTGGTTCATTCTCCAGGCAGACCACCGAAGTTCCCTCTGGGCATGTGACCACCAGGACATGCCAGTTGAACATGGAAGTGTGCTTTGGGAACTCCAAGAAATTACCCAGATAGGAGTCCCCAGAAGAGAAGGAATAGATTTGTACTACTGCTACCCATATGTTAAAGGGATCTTATTTGTAACCCGGAAATCTGCAAAGGTCTCAGAAACCTTTATTACAGGTAATTTCTATAGAGACCTAATAAATGAATTCACGAAGAATGTGGTCATTTACAGGCAGAGAAGGTGGGAACGAGGGGAGACATCTTAGAGGGTAGACAAGCCAAGCTCCATGCTCATTTTGTAATTTTACCAAAAAGTAAAATTCATCCCTGTGCTCTTCAAAGAAATATAAGTGGTCTTTCCCATGGTAAAGGGGTGCTATTTTTGCACAAATGTGAAAGAATAGAGAAGTTTTATTATAGTAACAGTAAGCAAACAATTCAAGGGGTAGGGCAGCAGTGTGCAGACCACCCTCCCAGCAGGGAGTCATCAGGGTGCAGGGAGAAGAAGGTGCAGGGGCAATAGTTGGCTTCCCAAGAAAAGGAGAGGGCTACTCATTCAGCAATAGGCTCATGTTGAGGTTGGTCAAAGAGTTTCTACCTGAACATCTGAATGCTCCAAATGATGCTCTCTTTCCTGCTGAATCTGTGTCTTTTGTCCTTTCTGGCATTTCACTTCACTGAGTTCTAGAAGATCTGGTTTTCATACAGGTCTTTGTTCTTCAGTGGGCCAATGATAAGGGACAATCTGAGACCTTC
>NW_028095107.1:0-3085 GCF_014824575.4 Sturnira hondurensis | reverse complement strand
GTTTAGCCTTCATATATTCCTCTAATTTGTGACTATAATCTACCAGTTCTGTAAGCATCCTGATAAATAGTGTCTTGAATTGTGCTGCTGAGAGGCTGGCAATTTCTTGGTCGCTTAGAGTTATTGGCTCTGGGACTTTGAGTTCTTCTTGCACCATCCTTTGGGTTGTTCCTGCCTGTTCCATAGCAGGATCAGAGCTCTAAAGTGTTCAGTAGAGCAGGGCAACTAAGTCACTGGGTTGTGACATTGTATGTGGGGGTGGGGTCAAAGAGGGACAATGGCTTCCCGTCTGCCGCCTGCCTCAGGGGCTCCGGCACCACAGCCACCACTGTCACCAGGCCCATGCGTTTCATTCCACTGCATGCGAGTGTGCCACCGCCATCAGCCCTCCACCACTGGGTTCGCCCCCTGGGGCCTGTGTGGTCCGTCTCACTGTGCGAGAATGTGCGGCCGAGGTCAGTCTGCCCCACACCCCAACTGGTTCTGGGCTGCCTGCTCGACTAGGTTGGAGGATCTGTCCTGCCTGACCCAGCTCCGCTGCTGGCTCAGCCCCTCTTACCGTCCCCGTTGAAGGGTTAGTAGTTGTTGGACTTCCGTATAATCCCGTTTTCTGGTCTTTGGGTGTGTCCTAGTTCTCCAAACCTTTGTTGTGTTCAAACTTGATTGTGGGAGAAGGCACAGTGTTTCCACCTATGCCTCCATCCTGGCGGAAGTCCAGATTTGACAAGTTCTGAACTCAACAAGTACCAAGGTATGAATGTATTTCTTTTGTGAAATACATCTTGACGCATTGAAATCTTGATAGGAATTGTGTTGAATCCGTAGTTTGCCTTGGGTAGCACGGACATTTTAATGATGTTAACTCCTCCTATCTATGAATACAGTACATGCTTTCACTTGTTTGTATCTTCTTCACTTTCTTTGTTCAGTGTCTTGTAATTTTCCAATACAGGTCTTTTATATCCTTGGTTAGATTTATTCCTAGGTATTCGTTTTGCAGCAATTGTGAATGGGCTCATTTTCTTGATTTCCCTTTCCATTACTTCATTACTGACATATAAAAATGCAACCCATTTCTGAATATTTCTGAATATTAATTTTATATACTGCTACTTTGCCGAATCACATATAAGTTCTAGTAGTTTCTTGGTGGAATCTTTGGGGTTTTTTATGTACAGTGTCATGTCATCTTCAAATAAAATCCATTTTACTTCTTCCTTTCCAACTTGAATGCCTTTTATTTCTTCTTCCTGTCTGATGCTGAAGAAGAGCTGAAAGCAGACATCCCTTGTTCTCAATCTTAAGGGGAATGCTTATAGTTTTTTCCCATTGAGTATGATGCTGGGTTTCTAATATGTGGCCTTTATTATATTTAGGTATATCCCCTATATTTCCAGTTTGCTGAGAGTTTTTATCTGAAATGGGTATATACTACACACAAGGAGAAATTCAAAATGGATCAAAGACTTAAATAATAAACCTAGAAATAACCGTAAAAATCCTAGAAGAAAACATAGGCAGCAAAATCTTGGACATTGTTCATAGCAATAATTTATCAGTTGTATCTCCCCAAAAAAGGGAAACAAAGGGAAAAATAAACACCTGGGACTAAATCAAACTAAAAAGTTTTGTACAACCAAGGAAATTATCAACAAAATAAAAAGACAACCAGCCCACAGAATGGGAGAACATATTTACAGATACATCTGATGAGGGGTTAATATCCAAAACTTATAAAGAATGGACAAAAGTCAACACCAAAAGAATAGATATTCAAATTAAAAAATGGGAAAAGGACCTGAATATATATTTCTTCAAAGAGGACATCCAGATGTCCAATACACATATGAAAATATGCTCGATGTCACTTAACATCAGAGAAATGCAAATTAAAACCACAATGAGATATCATCTCATACTTGTCAGAATGTCTATCATCAATAAACCAACAAACAAGTCCTGGGAAGAATGTGGAGAAAGGGTAATGCTTTCGCACTGTTGGTGGGAATGTGGACTGGCACAGCCACTGTGGAAAAAAGTATGGATATACCTCAAAAAATTAAAAATAAACCTGCCTTTTGACCTAGAGATCCCACTTCTGGAGATTTATCTGAAGAAAGCCAAAACACTAATTTGAAAGAACGTAAGTTCCCCTATGCTCATTGTAGCATTATTTACAATCACCAAGATATGAAAGCAGCCCAAGCATCAATCAATAGATGAGTTTAAAACAATTATGGGATATTTACACAATGGAATTCTACTCAACTGTAAAAAAGAAGAAAATTTTACTTTTTGCAACTGCATGGATGGACCTTGAGAAAATTATACTAGGTGAAATAAGGCAGTCAGAGGAAGACAAATAACACAAGATTTTACTCATATGCAGACTCTAATGAACAAACTCAAGGAACAAGCAGAATAAAGACACATTTACAGATAAAGAGCAGGATGACAACTATGTGGCAGGGGTTGGGGGAACTTTAGGGCCCAGAGGAATCAAGCAAAGAGGTAAAAGGACTCGTAGACATAGACAATAGTGTGGTGATTGTTGGGGGGAGGATGGTATATGGGGGATAAATGACAATGAAAAAATACAATAAAAATTTTCAAAAGAGTAAATAAATTCCCTATCCTATAATTGTAAAATAAAATAAAATAAAACTACTAAAACTATAATTGAAAGACAGAGATGGTCAGACAAGGTTTAAAAATGGGATAAAAGTACATTTTATTTATAAGAAACATGGTTAATATATGAGAACACAAAAATCTGCAAGCAAGTAAGTGGAATAAGATATACCAGAATATACTAAGTAAAAGACAAATGTGTGGTTGTTAATATTTGACTAAGAAGACTTTAAGGTAAAAATTATTAAGATAATTTTAGAGATTATTTTTAATTATTTTAATAATTTTTAATTATTAAGATAATTATAGAGATATAAAGGGGATAATTCATAATTATAAAATTAAAATTCAATAAAAAATCATCAGTTTCTATATGACTTATAAAAATCCAAAATATAAAATATTTATTTTGGTGTATGATGTAAGTTGGTGCTCGAGTTTCATTTTTTTGAAT
>NW_028095106.1:0-1042 GCF_014824575.4 Sturnira hondurensis | reverse complement strand
GTTTGTCTATTTTGTTTATCTTTTCAAAAAACCAACTCCTGGATTCATTGATTTTTAGAATTGTGCTTTTAGTCTCTATGCCATTTAATTCTGCTCTGATCTTGGTTATTTCCTTCCTTCTACTTGCTCTGGGCTGTCTTCGTCATTGTTCTTCGAGTTCTTGGAGGCATCGGGTTAGGTTGTTTGTTTGAAATGTTTCTATTTTCTTTAGATAAGCCTGTATTTCTATGAACTTCCCTCTCAGGACTGCCTTCACTGTGTCCCATAAGTTTTGGGTTGTTGTGAGTTCATTTTCATTTGTTTCCAGGAACTTTTTGATTTCTTCCCTAATTTCAATCTTGACCCATTCATTGTTTAATAGCATACCATTCAGTCTCCATGCTTTTGGGTGTTTGGGTTTTTTTCCTGTGGGATTAGTTTCCAATTTCAGTCCCTTGTAGTCAGAGAAAATGCTTGGTATGATTTCTATTTTCTTGAATTTGTTGGGGCTCATTTTGTGTCCTATCATGTGGTCTATCTTTGAAAATGTTCCATGTGCATTTGAAAAGAATGTGTATTTAGCTTCTTTGGGATGAAGGGTTCTCTATATATCAATTAGGTCCATTTCATCTAGAATGTTGTTTAATGCTGCAATATCTTTGTTGATATTTTGTTTGGGAGATCTGTCCACTTTTGACAGTGGGGTGTTAAAATCCCCTACTATAATTGTGTTGCTGTCAATATCTTTCTAGAGGTCCTCTAGGATTTTCTTTATATATTTGGGTGCTCCTGTGTTGGGTGCATATATATTTATGATGTTAATGTGTTCTTGGTGGATTCTTTCCTTGAGTATTATGAAGTGACTTTCTGCGTCTCTCTTTATGCCTGTTTTTGAAGTCTATTTTGTCTGATATGAGAATTGCTACCCCAGCTTTTTTTTTCTTGTCCATTTGCTTGGAAAATTTGTTTCCATCCTTTCACTCTTAGTATGTGGTGGTCTTTTGACCTGAGATGGGTCTCTTGTAGGCAGCATATGTGTGGGTCATGCTTTCTTATCCATTCA
>NW_028095105.1:0-680 GCF_014824575.4 Sturnira hondurensis | reverse complement strand
GAAACTCATAATTTCTTGGGAACACACTGTGTGGTCCCCTGCAGCCTTACTGTAAGGCCTGTGTGGTGCAGAGGGGTTAAGTGATGTTCATGTGTTAAAGTAACTGTTTAACTTGTAATTGCTGCACAGATTGGAGCCTTCTCCTCATGTTTATACACAGTTAAGAGTCATATAATTAGAGGTGCCATTTACCTGGGAAACAGGAGTTTCCCTAAGGCCAGAAAGTGGAATTAAGAAGAAAACACTAGATGAGACACTAATGAGAAATCCGCGTCTCTTGTTGCTCATAACTTAGATGTAAAGACGTCTAAGAGGAAATCCAAATGCTGGTGTTGGGGTCCTTTCTTTTCCATGGACCATGTGGAACCTGGGGTGGAGGAGGTAGGACATGAAATAAGGTCACACAGAATGTGTCGGTTCCTTCAAATAAGAGGGTAAATAGCTCAGGTGGCAGGTGGAATAAGAATAAGGGTCATTTTCAGCCGGTGACCAAATAACTGCACACATTGTAAGTCAGGCTGTTCTAAGCTCTGTGGAGCATTTAACATCCATCTGAGAGAAGAGTGAACTGCAGGAAGGTGAAGACCATCAGGCTTTCACCTGAGCGTGAGGAGAGAACCAGTGCCCACTGGCCACCAGTGTGGTCAGAGCAGCCACCCAAGTGTGACAACCCCACAATT
>NW_028095104.1:0-716 GCF_014824575.4 Sturnira hondurensis | reverse complement strand
CCTTTGTCAGCAAGTATTACGGGCAGAGTCACGGAAGACAAACGCCACAGGCGTGAGGACATTAGTGCAGGACCAAGCCCGCAGGAGAGGTGCCACAGAGCTAAACGGGGTGCACCGGGTTTTGACATGTGCCAGCTTATTCCATCTGCAAGGCTCTGTCGAGACAATGAAATGCACAGGGAACGGTTATTCAGAGACCATTAAAGGGAAGACGTTCTGGAGAAGTCACACCCCAGAACAGTAAGTCCCCATGGTAATGGCAGTGACCGGTATAAAAAAGTGGATGATGTGTAATTACCGAGGGTTCCATCACTTCAACTGAAATAACTATAGGATTCCAAGGGAGGCCACTGAGCAAGCGCCCCGTATTGAATCCCTTTATTGGACCACCGATTGGCGATTCTGCAGCAAAAGACTTGAAGCCAGCATGCACAGGTACTGTTGGGTGTCATCAACTGGGTTCATTCTATAAAGGCGAGATGGGAAATATCACAGAAGCTTTACAACGTTTTCTAAGAACATGAGGGATGACCACGGACACCTTCCATGCAGCACTGAGTTTCTCGAGCTAACTCATGGCCACGGACGTCCACCAGACAGCACACGTGAAGATGATTTACGCATTTCTGCTTCTATGAAAAAACACCTTCAATCTGATCCTTCCACACATAAAAGTGGTGAAAGGGAAACTAACTACTTTTAGAAAGAATCTGTGA
>NW_028095103.1:0-622 GCF_014824575.4 Sturnira hondurensis | reverse complement strand
AAAATTTTGAAAAACCAAATTATATAAAGTAAACCAAATTTACCAAAATGTCCGTAATTTTGTATCTATTAATGAAATTGAATCCATTATTAAAAATCTTCTCACATACTAAACAAAACAGGCCTACATGATTTCACTGGCAAATTCCCCCAAATATTAAAAAAAATTAACACAAATTTTATAAGCTATTTCACTGGCAGGAAAAAGTAACTGCTCTCAACTTTTGAGGCCAGCATAACCTTGACACAAAAACCTAACAAGGACACGATCAGACAGGAAAATCATAGGTATGAAAATGCTGATCGAGAGTGTTAGTGCACTAAATCCAAAGACATAATAATTTTCCAAAGAAGATAATAATTTTAAGTAAGTTGAGCACCCCAGAAATGCAAGGTCAATTAACACTTAAAAATTAAGTTAAATTTAACATACGAACAGAATAAATGAGAAACACAGAGAATGAGCTCATTAGGTGCCAGGGAGAAAAGCGGTGGATAAAATGCGTACTTCGTAGGGAACTACTGACAGCTCCTAACCCGCAGATCGAGGATGAGACTAGGACATACGCAATCACACTCCTCTTGGGCTTAACTAAGCTGGTGATCCAGTCAATATGAAATAA
>NW_028095102.1:0-1162 GCF_014824575.4 Sturnira hondurensis | reverse complement strand
CTGTTGAGAACTGCACCATGTTTACTGACTTCATACTCTTAGGACTCTCTGGCAGGCAGGATGTGCAGCAGGGGCTCTTTGTGCTCTTCCTGCTGGTTTATGGCATCACTCTGATGGGCAACCTAGGGATGATCCTGCTGATCAACATGGACCCCCGACTCCACACGCCCATGTATTATTTCCTGAGCAATTTGTCTTTCTGTGATGTCTGCTACTCCTCCTCTGTCTCTCCCAAGATGCTGGCTGATTTCTTATCTGAGCAAAAGAAGATTGCATATAATTTGTGTGTGGTTCAGATGTTCTTTCTGGTACTTTTGCAGATGTGGAATGAGTCATTCTGTCTGTGATGCCATATGACAATTACGTAGCTATTTGTAATCCACTTCTATATACAACAGCCATGTCTGGAAGAGTCTGTACTCAGCTAATGGCCATTGTGTACATCCAAAGTCTGGTGTACTTTGCAATCTTTACCTATTGCACAATTCGATTGTCATTCTGCGATTCCAATGCCATCGATCACTTTTTCTGTGACTTCCCACCCTTACTAGCCCTGTCCACCTCAGGCACAACCATCAATGAGATAGTGATGTTCACGTACAGTAGCTGTGTTCTGGGGTTCAGTATTGTCACTCTCCTCCTCTCCTACAGCTGCATTATAACCTCCATCCTTAGAATGAAATCAGCCAATGGCAGACACAAAGCCTTCTCTACCTGTGCCTCCTCTCACTTAACCACTGTGTCTATGTTTTATGGGACACTCCTGTTCATGTATTTCCAACCCAGCTCAAGTCACTCCATGGACACAGACAAAGTGGCCTCTGTTTTCTACACAATTTTCATTCCCATGTTAAACCCACTGATCTACAGTTTGAGGAATAAGGATATGAAAGATGCCCTGAAAAAAGAGGCTGGCACTAAATTATGTTCTGATTGAAGCCATGTTTACAGTAGTTCAGGTATTTGATATGCATTATTATGGGTTCACCAGTGCCTTATGGTAAATATTTTCATTACTTATCATTGTGTCTAAATTAAATGTAGAGACCAGTCATTATTGATCTTATTTCATTCAGGTGTTGGATATTCATTATTATTGATTCATCAGGATCCAATGATAAGTATTTTTCTTTACTTATTTGAACAAATAATAAAGGAGAAC
>NW_028095101.1:0-1307 GCF_014824575.4 Sturnira hondurensis | reverse complement strand
AGTCAGGCTGCGGCTGCCAGCTTGGAAGAATTCTGAGTTGCCCTGTGTGTTCAGCCACAACACTGGGAACAGTCCAAGGCCAAGCCTGCGAGACCAGGAAAGCCTGGCTGGGAACCTGCACCCTCACGCTATGCCAGGGCTGGGAAGCCTAGGGAAAAACCTGCTCTCAGCGGGGCACAGGAGAGTGGTGCCAGTCTGGACATTGGGAGGGCAAAGGCAAGACCAGCTGAGTTCACCAAGATGAGAGAAAGGCCACACTAATAGCCCCAGGCTGCTGCAGTTAGTGAGACCAGAAGAAAAGGTTTGACCAGCTGGAAACCAACAAGAGGAATAGGTGGAAATGGAGAACAGTAAGATACCTGCAAGAGACTGCACCACTGAATCTCACAGGCATCCTACCACAGAAGTTCACACCATAAACCTGGGAAACCAGAACAGATCACTTTAAGAAGCTGAGGCCAACAAGAAGAGCAACACAAACAATGGGAAGACAAAGAAACAATCCCCAAATGAAAGAAAAGGAGGAAGCCTCAGAAAGAATGTTCGATGAAATAGAGGCAAGCCAACTATCAGATGTTGAATTCAAAGCACTGCTTATCAGGAAATTCAAAGAGCTTCCAACGAGCTACCAGAAACTACAGGGGAGCTACAATGAACTCTCTGCAAACTATACCAACATGAAAAAGGAAATAGAAACCACCAGCAAAGGCCAAGAGGAAATGAAGAATACAGTTTGTGAACTGAAGAACACAGAAGAAGGTATGAAGAATAGAATCGATATGGCGGAAGATCGCATAAGTGAGATAGAAGACAGGATAGAAAAAATTTCCCAGACAGACCAAATAATGGAAAAGATAATCAGAAAAAAATGAGGAGAATTTAAGAGAAATGCAAGACAACATGAAATGTAATAATATCCGAATAATAGGAATACCAGAAGGAGTGGAAGAAGAACAAGGGATAGAAAACCTAGTTGAAAGAGTAATAACCAAAAATTTTCCTAAGTTGAAGAGACAGAAAGTCACATGTATTCAGGAATCGCAAAGAGTCCCAATCAGGTGTAACCCAAGGAGGCCTACTGCAAGACACATCATCATTAAAATGGCAAAATTTCAAGACAAAGAGAGAATCCTAAAGGCAGCAAGGGAGAAAAAGGAAGCAACATACAAGGGGGTCCCAATAAGGTTGGCAACTGACTTCTCAATGGAAACGTTGCAAGCAAGAAGAGAATGGCAAGAAATATTCCAAGTAATGAGAAACAGATGCATACAACCAAGGCTACTGTACCCAGCAAGGCTCTCAATTGA
>NW_028095100.1:0-565 GCF_014824575.4 Sturnira hondurensis | reverse complement strand
GCCGCCTCACCTGGAATCAAACGTAGTGCTGTACGAACGAGCTCATAAGGGTGGCTAATTTAATGTAACAATAGCTGTTCTTCTGTGAAAGTTTTTACATGCCAAGAGAATATCACAACCGTAGGGCTAGCCCGTTGTTACAAGAAAATCTTTGAACAGGTCCCCCTTACACGTTGCCATCCAACGGTGAGAAGAAGTATCATGAAGGATTCCTGGTGTCATTGTGAGCAGCAATCCCAGCCCATAGAAAATACGAGGCGAAAATCCATTGAGACAGACCTGAGATAAGCTGAAGCTAAATACACAGTTCCAGGCTATGTGGCTGGGAATTCTCCACCCAGCTTCACTTAGGGAATTGCTTCTCGGAGATGACCCAAGCACCACATTAACAAACATTTGTTTGTGTGTTTGTTTTTGAAAATATACTCAGTCGCAGGGTGTCTCTGCAGCGCTTCTCCAGCATGCCTGGGTTACACCATCCCGCCACCCCACACAAACTAATGGGGCCAGGCCAGCCGTGGGGATCGCTTCCTTGGCAACGTGGTGTTAGTGTTTCATAAAGAAT
>NW_028095099.1:0-572 GCF_014824575.4 Sturnira hondurensis | reverse complement strand
AGGACACGCCCAAAGACCAGAAAACGGAATTATACGGAAGTCCGACAACTACAAACTGTTCAACGGGGACGGTAAGAGAGGTGGAGCCAGCAGCGGAGCTGGGTTGGGCAGGACAGATCCCCCGACCTAGGCGCAGGCAGCCCGGAACCAGTCGGGGTGTGGGGCAGACTGACAGCGGTCGCACATTCGTGCGCAGTGAGAGGGACCGCACAGGCCCCAGGGGGCGAACCCAGTGGTGGAGGGCTGATGGCGGTGGCACACTTGCGTGCGGTGGAACAAAACATGTGGGCCTGGTGATGGTGGTGGCTGCGGCGCCGGGGCTGCAGTGGCAGGCGGCAGATGGGAAGCCATTGTCCCTCTTTGACCCCGCATCCACATACAACGTCACAACCCAGCGACTGAGTTGCCCTGCTCTAGTGAACACTTTAGGGCTCTGATCCTGCTATGGGACAGGCACGAACAGCCCAAAAGATGATGCAAGAAGAACTCAAAGTCCCAGAGACCATAACTCTAAGCGACCGAGAAATTGCCAGCCTCTCAGAAGCACAATTCAGGACACTACTTATCAGGAT
>NW_028095098.1:0-554 GCF_014824575.4 Sturnira hondurensis | reverse complement strand
CCCCCCCCCCCCCCCCCCGCCCCCGGCTTATTGTCCGTTTTCAAGTTGACTAGTCAAGGTGCCTAGCACTTTGTCATGCTCAGCTGGAGGCCCTCACTTCTGGGGGTGGGGCGCAGTCACTCCAGAAGTGTCTAATGCTGCATTTTTCTCTTGGACCAGGTTTTCACTAATGATAAGACAGAGGAGTGTGTGAAGCTCACAAGTCTGTATTTGTTTGCCAAAAATGTACGGTCTTTACTTCATACCTACCACTACCAGCAGCTCTTCCTTCATGAATTTTCTGTGGCCTATACCAAGTATGTCGGAGAAACACTGCAACCCAAGACTTACGGCTACAGTAGTATCGAGGAGCTCTTGGGAGCAATCCCACAGGTGGGTGTTTTCTGAGCTGCTTGGAGAGTATCTCCCTGGAGGTCACAGGCTTACTCTCCTGAACAGAGCAAGGAAATGTCAGGCATTTTGAACGGATCCTTTTATTTTTTATTTATGTATTTTTTATATGTATTTTATTGATTATACCATTACAGTTCTGTTCCCCCCCTTCATTCCCCTCC
>NW_028095097.1:0-524 GCF_014824575.4 Sturnira hondurensis | reverse complement strand
CTTGCAGACATAAAACACCTTGAAGTAATCCTGCAGAAGGCAGCTTCCCCTCAGATCGCCCCACAGGTAGGACTCTCTTGAACTTCATACACTTCTGCTCTTGTCAGGCCAGACTGGCAGTGGCCCCTTGTGGTCCTCACCATCTGGTACTTATATACACACACACACACACACACACAGAAAATATACATTTGTGCAATATATAAAATGTCAATATAAATATAAAATATATATGTGGCACCTGGCACATATTGTGTATGTATACATATATAATATAAATATATAACATATAAAGTAGAAGATTGTATGTATAATATTTATTTTCCTATTGGTGTATAAAATATATTTTGTATTTATTGATAATATATAAATTGCATATAACGATATATAGTGGTGTAAAAATTAAAAAATGTTATTTCTAGGATTTCCCTCATCTTGCTCAAGCACCCTCTTAACTCCTGTTGCTGAGGGGGACACAACAGACTGAATGTTTGTGTCCCCCTCAAATTCATAAGTTGAAATTC
>NW_028095096.1:0-877 GCF_014824575.4 Sturnira hondurensis | reverse complement strand
AATTTGAAGTCTCTGTCTCAAGAACCCTGTAATTATTGCATACCTGTTTTTAGCAAAAAAAAAAAAAGCTAATAGGAAAACACATACACTAGAGAGCTTTGTGTTGATATATTGTCTAGATTACTCGGTTCAAAATAAAGTACCTATAATATTTAGCACAGATGAATTGTTGGTGGAAAACAGATAAGTTCCTTAAAGGAACCAAGTATTTCCCCATGTTTTTCTCATTTTTTATGGAAAGCCTCCAACATATATTTTTTAATGTAAATCCACACAGATGGTTTCTTAAGAGATTGACCATGCTCACTTTTGTTTTATTCTTTCTCTCTCAACATGATTTAAAATTTGGTGAGAGCTGGTTAGATATAAATTACCTTCTCGAAATTTCCTGTCTTGATGTACAATATCATAATCTTCCAAAAAGAAAACATATGATTGTGACCCCAGGATGACAAGCAGGGTCTGTGGAGAGCTACCCAGGCCACTCTGACATCCACCTTAGATGACCGGTCTAGAGAAAGATGGTGAAATGGCAAATTTTGGCTTTTCCTAATGTCTTTTCATATCTCTACTGAGACACAATTGAGATACAATATTTAATTATCATATTTTACATCTTTAAAATACATTAAAGATTTATGTATGATATATATTTGAAAAACATAAGTGGTTTTGACTTGTGCACACATTTGTGAAACTGTCACCACAATTAAGACACAGAGCATCTCCAAACTTTTCAACA
Organism: Sturnira hondurensis; assembly: GCF_014824575.4. Taxonomy (NCBI): domain Eukaryota; kingdom Metazoa; phylum Chordata; class Mammalia; order Chiroptera; family Phyllostomidae; genus Sturnira; species Sturnira hondurensis. The sequence continues at coordinate 135 of NW_028095096.1, read as the reverse complement.
GTTGAGTTTACTCTGAAATTTCCCCCTCATACCCCTTCCAGCTTTTCTCATATCCCACCTTCAGGGAACCCTAATCTAATTTATTTCACTATATATTAATTTTCATTTTCTAGAATGTCTTTAATATATACATCT